>NW_026042381.1:460241-541078 GCF_023856365.1 Brienomyrus brachyistius | reverse complement strand
TGCGCCTCTAGTGGCCAGGCATAGAACTACCACTCCATTTTGATTTTGCGCCCCCGGTGGTCAGGCATAGAACTACCACTCCATTTCGATATTTGCGCCCCCGGTGGTCAGGCATAGAACTACCACTCCAGTTCGAAATTGCGCCTCTAGTGGTCAGGCATATAACTACCACTCCATTTCGAAATCGCGCCTCTAGTGGTCAGGCATAGAAACTACCACTCCATTTCGAAATTGGGCTTCTAGTGGTCAGGCATAGAACTACCACTCAATTTTGAAATTGCGCTTCTAGTGGCCAAGCCATAGAAGTACTACTCCATTTCGAAATCGCGCCCTCTAGTGGTCAGGCATAGAACTACCACTCCATTTCGATATTGCGCCCCCCGGTGGTCAGGCATAGAACTACCACTCCATTTCGAAATTGCGCTTCTAGTGGTCAGGCATAGAACTACCACTCAATTTTGAATTGCGCTTCTAGTGACAAGCCATAGAACTACTACTCCATTTCGAAATCGCGCCTCTAGTGGTCAGGCATAGAACTACTATTCCATTTCGTAATCGTGGCCTCTAGTGGTCAGGCATAGAACTACCACTCCATTTCGAAATTGCGCTCCCGGTGGTCAGGCATAGAACTACCACTCATTTCGATATTGCGCCCCCGGTGGTCAGGCATAGAAGTACCACTCCATTTCGATATTGCGCCCCCGGTGGTCAGGCATAGAACTACCACTCAGTTCGAAATTGCGCCTCCAGTGGTCAGGCATAGACCTACCACTCATTTCAAAATCGCGCCTCCAGTGGTCAGGCATAGAAACTACAACTCCATTTCGATATTGCGCCCCCGGTGGTCAGGCATAGAACTACCACTCCATTTCGAAATTGCGCTTCTAGTGGTCAGGCATAGAACTACCACTCAATTTTGAATTGCGCTTCTAAGTGGCAAGCCATAGCAGTGCCACTCCATTGAAATTGCACCTCTAGTGGTCCGCCATAGTAGGTTAACAACATCTGAGTTGGGTCTCTGGTGGTCAACTGCGGTGATACAACACGCATAATTGGACACACAGGTTCTTGCCTGAAAGCAGGAATCAACTTCACGGACTAAATCAGTTTGATCACAATACATTAACATCCAATTAGGTTATTGTTGCATAACTTATTGATGTTTACAATTGAATAAGAAACACAATTCATTTGGTTTGATTCCCGTTTAACCTTTTTGATTTATTTTAGGTTTTATTTCACCTTATGCTTTCATTCATTCCCTCTCCCCCAACAAGGGGACTTGCATAGAAGTTCAACCACTATTAACAACAGTAAACCAGTTACGTACACAATCCCATCAGGAAGTCGTTTGGATGTGATCAGTTGAGCCCTGTCGGGTGCTGGGTGCTTACCATTCGCTCTCTGTTGGTTGAGCTTGTCTGTGGCTCTGCTGTCACTGCTTGTGATCGTACAGTTTGTCAGAACCGAAGGGGAGTTCTCAGCAATTGGATGCCCAAAAGCGTGTCAGCCCGGCTACACCCACTGACTCATTACGGGCAAGGCTGACAGGTACCTCAGGCGGGTCATTACAAACTTTTGAGCAGGACTTCGTTTAGGGTGAGTTCTGAGAACGGCCCTAGCTTGGACTCTCACTAGGGTGGGTGATACCTGAAGGCAATTTTGCCAGCCGATAAGCTGAGCTCCACCTGGGTTGTCTCCAGTTGTGCATACAGAATACGCCCTTCCAAGTTAACATTGCTGGGGATCGGGGGAGTGGAAGCCGGACTCAGGCTTGCTTGGCTGGGAGAATGATTCCTGGTCTTAGAGGAATGTTTAATGAGGAGAGGTTAGCTGAGCTGAATCTGTTTAGCCTCGAGCAAAGGAGACTAAGGGGGGACATAATCCAGGTGTTAAATCTGGTCATTGCATTACATTTTTTTTTGTATCCACTCCTTTATTTCGTGTTTTATTGTTTGTTAGGTGTAATGTCTGTCTTATGTTAGTTATATCCATCCATCCATTTTCCAAACTGCTTATCCTACTGGGTCGCGGGTGGTCCGGAACCTATCCCGGAATGTGGAATGGGCACGAGGCAGGGAACAATCCAGGATGGGGGGCAGCCCATCACAGGGCACACTCACACACAAATCGTGATTATATTATTGCACTATACTATATAAATAAAAAGTAAACTTAATACCAGTTGTGGTAATAAAGTGCACAGAGAGTAAGAGAGAGTAGGGTTTCACATAAACGTATGTTCATTAGCATTTAGTATTCTGATGGCTTTGGGGTTAGAAGCTCTTATTAAATCTGGTTGTTCTGCAATGCATACTGCGGTAACGTTTACCAGAGGGCAGAAGTTCAAACATCTCATGTGCTGGGTGCGTGGGATCTTTTTTAAATATAATTATGCATATGTAGAACTAGGGATATGATCCTGTTAAGTATGATAGTTCTGTCTCATTATTGCAGGATCGACATCCATAGTAACTGTGGTGATCTATCCATTTGTGTGCATGTCTGTGTGTGTGTGTGCGAGCGGGTATACCTATCCTACCCCATAGCGTGATAAATACCTGTTTTTTTTTTCCTTATGGGGCGACCACGAAACTGAAAACCAGGAAAACTCTATTTTATAAAAATCTGTGACTGCTGTGGAAAAACTAAAAATGCAAAACCTCTTTTATTTTGCTTGGTTACTTATGGTTATGGTTAGGGCAGGGTGGGGGTTAAGATTGTCATAGTTAGCGTTAGCATTTATCCAATAGAAGTCAATGAGCGGGCCCCATAAGGATAGGTATACCCTATGTGTGTGCATGTGTGTGTTTGTCCCATATTGCCTGGGCTTCAGGATACCTCATAACCCGGAAACTTCATCAGAAGTAGTTAGAAAATGGATGAATGGATGGATGGATGGATGGATGGATGGATGGATGGATGGACAGATCAATAAAGTACAGAACATCCATTTTACAAAGAACCATCAACACTAAATGTATGCACTGGTCATGCTCCTGGAAATTAAACTTTTCTGAAAAGCAGCATGTTCATAAATTAGCTGCTGTTATACCTTGGGGGAACAAATGCAGATGAAATTGTAAAACAAACTGCAGTGGCAAAACAGTTCTGGCTGCCTGTGCTGCCCTGCCTGCCCGCCCTCCTGCCCATTACGTCCTGCCTGTGCCACCCTCCTGCCTGCCCTCCTGCCTGTTTACGTCTTTCCTGTGTGCCCTGCTGCCAGTTATTCTGTATTTACATCCGGACTTAACTAATTGAACCATATAAACCATATAAATCAGGACTTTGTTAACCTGACTTCTGCCCTGTGGAGGGATGGGCTCCCCCTTTCACTCTGGTTCCTCCAAAGGTTTCTTACTATGACTGAGTTTATCCTTGCCAATGTCGCTTTCTAATTTTTCAGGCTAGATCTTGCTCACTGGGACAATTGGGCAGGGACAAAGTAAAGTGCTTTGAGACAATGTAAGGCTATGAAAATGTACTATACAAAATAAAGTGAATTGACTTGAGTAATGTGGCACAAAGCAACCCTTCTTTGCCACA
Source organism: Brienomyrus brachyistius (assembly GCF_023856365.1). Taxonomy (NCBI): domain Eukaryota; kingdom Metazoa; phylum Chordata; class Actinopteri; order Osteoglossiformes; family Mormyridae; genus Brienomyrus; species Brienomyrus brachyistius. Next base: position 537,532 of record NW_026042381.1, on the reverse strand, counting down.
GGAAATGTCTGGTGCAATTTCTTTTTTAATTGTACATGTCAATTGCATAATACCCTAAACTAATTCATTATTATTTCTATTATTATCATCATCATCAGTATTTCATTAGTATTCCATGGTATTTAGATTTTTCAGGAATCAGTGTGTGTACTGTATACTTTTTAATTTATTTGCACTATGTGTAGTGTCTCTGCAGCTGTATATACTTGCTGCATTATGCACAAGAACTTCCCTCAGGCATCAGTATAGTTAATCAAATGTAATATTTCTTGCTTGTTTATTAAGTTGTTTTAGGTATTTTGTGTGTTCCACTTAATTTAGTGTAATTAGTCCTAGTTGACTCAGGTTTAGTTAGATTTTTCCTTCTGTTGTTCCTCTGCATCATGCTACTGTCATAAAATTTCAATGTCTTACCTAACTTAAGAGTTTTGTGCATTGTGTTTTGGAGAGAAAGAAATCATTACTTTTTTTCTTTAGATTCATCCACTGATTCTATCACCTATGACACATTCCCCCTGAATATTTGTTTGTTTATTTATGTATTTGCTTGGGGGATGGAATTAACAAACAGAAATAACTGAATGAATCAGGGTAGTGAAAAACATTTATAAACTTATCATTTTGGTATTGGTACGATCCTGTTCTGGTTAGTTAGCCGAGGGAGTAAATCATCCGGAGTTTCATCTCTCAATCTCCTCCTACACCCACTCAGCATCACAGTATGGACTCCCCAATGCAACTGATCTGCACGTATTTGTACTCTGGGAGGAAATTGAAGCCCCCATAGGAAAAACTCAAAGCCTACAGACATATGCACAAAACCAGGGGACATGCTCAGTTCTGCAGGCCTGGAAGTGTGAGAGAAGGCTATTTATTGAGTTTCCCCTCTGCCCCTGGTAAAGATGAAACATGCACAAGTCATTAAACACACATATACTTACATGAAAGTCTGACTGATACTGGAGCTTCCAGTGCCCGTAAACCAGGTACTGGGGTACTCCATTTCCTTCTTGATAATTAGCGCCATTGAAAAAAAAAAACGGTGCCTTTCCTAATATTAACTGACTCTCAGACAAATGTACTGCTTGAAGACCCTGCCACTATTCGCATTTTCCAGCAGGAGTCACAAATCTTCATTGCATTCAGTTTATTCTCAGATGAGCTCATGCATGTTTCTATGTGCATCTTTACACTTAAACAAATACAGCTAACCTCTGTTGTTATATTCCATATATATTTGTCGTGACTGGCCTTTTTTCTCAAATGATGGATTTCTGAAACTAAAACTGACAGTATTCTAAAATATTTATATTGCCACATCATCGACACATGTTCTAATATGACATAGCATTCCCCTGGACCATAGTGCGACTTAGAGACAAGATATAACATGCCCTTCACGGTAAAACACTAGATAGGTGCAACACTTAATGTCAACGTTGTCAATGTCAATGTTGACTTAATGTCAACGTTAAATTCATGGATTCGCAAATTAAGTAACACGGTTACAGTACAAAAACGAGCAGAGCTGTGTATGGCATGACTATCTCGCGGCGGCGACAAAATATGCTTATCCTTCTAATTATTCAGAAGAAAATATATTTGCAAGCACAGCCGTTCACGGCTTCCGTACAAAAAGCTGTCACTACGCTACAGGAAGAATACACGACCAATATAGGATTTACACAAGTCTGCTTCTTTTGTTTTATTTAGTAACAACTTTCACAAAAATTGACAGCAATACTGCTAAAAGTGCAGATCTGTTGCCAAATTAAATAAACAAAGAAATTAATCATAAAAATATTCAAAGTATATACAGCCAGGGGCGCCGCTAGCAATTTTGGGCCCTATGACAAAATATGAGGTTGGGCCCCCCCTACCACACCCATTCAGATCTCTGGGGGCCCCTAAAGGGCGTGGGCCCTTAGAATTGTCCCAACTTTCCCCCCCCTTAGCGGCGCCCCTGTATACAGCTAACCATTTCCAATCGAAAAGTACATACAAGTCTCCAATATAAGTTATACAATGGAGCGCAGATAAAACTTTTAAATAGTAATTAACCAAACTATATAAAGAATACAAGTTTGAATACAGGTAATTTGTATAAATTTTACTGTGTTCAGACTGAAAAATCAGCACCAGCCTTACACACATTGCAGTTCTGCTTTTTTCTTCTTTTAGCATAATTACCCGTTTCACGTTCACGAGGCAGAAGATCCCTGCAAATGTGAAAATTCACAAGTAACAGGCACCATTAACCTCAAGCCATAACAGTCTGCTAGCCTGAACAATAGCAAACTCTATGTATTACCAATTATTACGCAGGTTGTCACTTTATCAAATCATGACTGTTACTAAGAAGTGGGAGTGAAACGCGTGTCACGAGATCTCGCGATATTACAACATGACGAGATTTCTCGTTGGAGCGAAAAGCCGTTTCACGAATGCGCTGCAAATGAGCTGCTGTAAATATGTCGGCATCTGACTAAATTACTATAGTAGATACCCCAGACACTTTTGAATCTTTTGTGTGTCAGCATTTCGGGTGCCCGGCGGAAAATATAAATGGCGAAAGGGAGACAGACAAAACACGAACCATCTGTAAGGACTGTAGAAAGCTAATGCCGCACACAGCGGCTAATGCTACTACTAACTACTATGCAAAGCCATTTGCAGCACCATCATAGCTCTTTATTTAAATTCACTGCACCGGTGAAGAAAACATTTTTTAAAAAATGTTATGTTTATTATTGGGTGCTTTCCACTTCATGCACCCACATACAGCGCTAGCTTAAAGCAATGCATTCTGGTCCTGACGCAATGCATCATGGTTATATTTTTTATCGCCCGTTGCATTACGTCACCATGTCACATGGTACCAAAACTCCGCGAGAGCAAGACACATCAGGCAGCACCTCTTAGCAGGCTGCACAGGCTGGATCCGCCTCCATTACGACACAACTTTGCCCTTATTGGCTTAAGATTTTAGTTACATACATGACGTTTGTATATCTGCTATTTCTCCCGAGAAGCAGGTAAAGCGGTAACTGCTTTTCAATTAATTTACTTGGTAAAATTAAATTTAAATAAATGATATGAATATTGTAATAGTACTCGTGAGCTTTGTTTGTTGTTAGTTACTATAATGTTGCGCTGCTTTATTTGTTTAATCGTCTTGTCTGTGAAGACATTCAAGTTAATCAAATAAGAACTGCACTGTACACTGTACATGACCATAAAAACTTTGAATCCTTGAAATAAATGTTTTTGATCTTTTCCTTGGCAGTTATCTTTTTACACAGGGCCTCTATGTACACAATAGTTATTTTTTTCACGACTAACAGTATGGATCAGGAGTTGGTTATTGTAAAAGAAGTAATGTGCATGCAGGTGATATTTGTATAGATTTATATTTACCCCTAGGTGATAAGTTTGACAGTCATTTCTTTTACCGTTTGGCCTCTCGGTTGAACATAATAGTGGCGCGAGCAGCTCCACTTGGTTTTTTAAAAATACTCAGCCATGAACTTTTGGTGAACTCAGGTGAATCCCTTCCTTCAGTAGTAAACCTTGGTAGTTTCAGCCGTTTACACATTGTCTCACTAAAAGGTTGATAATATATTTGTCCTTTTACATAGTGATAAAATATACGCGATAAAAATGTGAATATTCATAGATTCAGGACTAACAAAGTAGCTAACAGAAACTCAGACTAACAAAAGGTGCAAATACATACTCAGTTGGTTCCATTGTGTTGATTACATTATAATGTTTACATTGTAATGATTATATCATGGATATTTGGCATACTTTTTATAAAATCGTAATTCTTATATTCTGCGTTATATAGTGCTAAATAATATTCCATAGATGGATGGACTTTATTAATCCCCGTGGGGAAATTGTGTTTTTTATGTCTCCCTCAACTTACTCTTTGTGGAGTAAGTTGTCCGCGAAGTGCAGCTACCTGTTGGGGCGCCCAGGGAGCTGGGGGTTAAGGGCCTTGCTCAAGGACCCACAGACGTGCTGAGGCTGGGTTAGTTTCAACTGGTGACCTCATTACAGGCACAAGGACTGACCCCTGCCCCCCAACTGTGTATGAGTAGCATTTATGCTGTTTCTTGAGTGTGAGCTAGTACATAAACCAGCTAGTGCTCACCATTGCAAAAATACTCTAGCTTTCTGTCATACACATTTTTTTATTTTCTTACATTGTCCGTTTTTGTTCATAGTCTGTAATATTCTGAATAACGACAATGTAGAGGAAAAACAGATTAAATTCTCCTTGTTTGTAATTTCCCCATGTAATCCACTGCCTTGTGGTAAGAGGTGCAAAAGTCAGACGCGTTGAATGATGAGGATACGATATTGAGTTTAGTTCTTGAGAGGATTTATTCATATGATATTTTAACACACAGTACTTTGAACTGGTTTGTTTGGCGCAAAAGGGCCGATATGCAGACACCATCACACATGGCAAATACGGTCAATGACTGTTTCACTTTGCACCTTCAGCCCTGAGCCGCGTAATCTCAGCACCTTTAATAACAACCATTGCTGCCTCCTACAGGTGGGAATACACTTAGACAATAGTAAATATCACTAAGGCAGGCAAGTACCTCTCGTTTCAAGTGTTGCAATACTATATAACATTATATTATAAACAATAAATACGAATAAATAAAAACATTAAACAAATAAACATAATCAATAATATTCATGAATAATTATGCTTAATATACAAATAAAAGAATAGCTCCTGCAGATGATTTCAGATAACTACTGGAACAATGAGTTCTGGAGGGGAGCAAGCTCTGTTACATGCTATAGAAATGTTGATCTGATTCCTTTCATTATCAGATTGTTACCACTGTTAAAAACCACAGATATTGTATTCTGATTGTATGCATTTCCTTATTAGGGCATGTCAGTTACTTCTGTTAAAAAATCCGTTTATTCTGACGTCGTAAATTTCCTGATCAGAGTTTACCCTCTTTAAAGTGATGGAGGTCCACTTGTGCCAAAGATACATCGATATGCATATGAGATTTCGTTTGTGCCAAAAATATGTAAATAGCACACAGTCCATGTCGACTGAGCATGTGACAAAGAATTTTTCTGTGACAATTCTATTTTGTCAATGAGTTTGTCTGTGGAGCCCCTGAAGGGACCTAATGGTGTCCGCTAATTAGATACCCAGAAATAAACTGTGTGGCTCCTGCCCAAGCATTGCTGCCCAAACAGCAGCTTCCTCCTTATGCCACCGAGGGAGGAGTAGCCAGTGGTTCCCCTGCCCCTTCCCCTCTCCCCCCTGCAGACGAGGATCATAACCATTCAGCACCCGACTCTACCTCCTTCTCGGTGAAGAAGTGCCGTGGCGAAACGCTCAGGCAGCAGGACGAGGTAGCAGAAATTCTTGCCCCTATGTTGGTATGTCCAAATCCTCAAGGGGGAGATAAGGTTTGCTCATCTGACACTGTAGATGAAGGAGTTGAACATAAGAACATAAGAACTATACAAACGAGACGAGGCCATTCGGCCCATCAAGCTCGCTTGGGGAGAACTAAACTAATAGCTCAGAGTCGTTAAAATCTTATCTAGCTCTGATTTAAAGGAACCCAAGGATTCAGCTTGCACTACATTATCAGGAAGACTATTCCATACTCTACACGCTGCGTAAAGAAGTGCTTCCTTAAATCCAGCTTGAAATGTTCTCCCGCTAATTTCCACCTATGGCCACGAGTTCGTGTATTTAAACTAATGCTGAAGTAACTATTTGGTTGAACAGCATCCAAACCTGTTAGAATCTTATATACCTGGATCATGTCCCCCCTCAATCTCCTTTGCTTGAGACTGAACAGATTTAGCTCAAGTAACCGTTCCTCGTATGACATTCCTCTAAGACCAGGAATCATTTTTGTGGCCCTACGCTGCACCTTTTCTAAGGCCACAATGTCCTTTTTAAGATATGGTGACCAAACCTGCACACAATATTCTAGGTGAGGTCTCACCAAGGAATTGTATAATCTTAGCATTACCTCCCTTGACTTAAACTCCACACACCTGGAGATATACCCCAACATCCTATTGGCCTTTTTTATTGCTTCCCCACACTGGCGAGAATGGGACATGGAAGCATCAACATACACACCAAGGTCTTTCTCATGATCAGCTACCTTTATTTCAGTGACACCCATGAAATACCTGTACTTTATATTTCTGCTCCCTAGATGGAGTACCTTATATTTATCGACGTTAAATTTCATCTGCCAGGTATCGGCCCAGTCACTAATTAAATCAAGATCCCGCTGTAGCTGCTGAGCCACTAATTCAGTATCTGCTACACCACCCACCTTGGTGTCATCTGCAAATTTCACCAGTTTACTGTATATATTGGTATCCATATCATTTATGTAAATTAGGAACAATAGTGGTCCTAAAATCGAACCCTGCGGTACCCCACTATGAACGCAAGCCCACTGTGAGTTGAAGGACATTGCCAGTGACCTGCTGGACCCCAGGCAGAACAGGCCTCACCATGCGACAGCCCTTCAGAGACTGGTCCTCCTGCGCATGGACTGGGGCATGATGCATCAGTTTAAACAGGAGCCTGGTAAATCCTGCGAGTGCTACACCAAGCGACTGATGGCAGCATTCTCCAACTACAGTGGGATGGACTCCACAACGGACCGAGAGTGTATGTGATGTAAAATACACTAAGATAGGTAAAAACTCTTTTGTGGACTAAGTAAAACAAACATTTTATGTTCTAGTTTTCTTAAAACTACTGAAACAAATAATTGGCTACACTGCAGTTCCGCTGTTTTGTTTGGCACCCCTGCATGTCGTGCATTGTGTGGAAAAAACCTGAAGGCTGAGGAATGTTACGTAACACAGCTAGAATGTAAAAACTCTCTCTGGTGTAATTCACTGCATAAAACCAATGGTGTTAAGTGTGATGTCTTCTTCATAACACTCCCTGATGTTTGTGTCCGTGACCATGAGATAGGGTGGGCTGCTTTTCTTCCTTCCTTTGACTAGTATTCCTCCTAAATTGTTCATCTGTATTTGCTGCATTGGTACTTGATGTGCGTGTGCCTTGTGTCACGATCGCCATTTAACGGGAGCGGCGGACGGGCAGGAAACAGGCAAGGCAGGCAGGATACGGGGATTTATTAGGAACACGGGGTGCAGGAAACATCTCACGCAGACGGACTTCAATGACGGACACTGAACTCTAGTAAGACATGAACTCAAATAGACAGGACTGATTGAAAATAATCGGACACAGCTGGGTACGATCAGGGAAGCACACGTGGATAATCAGGGGGCGTGGCACACACGGTGGTCAGACTGTCCGGGACCTCCTCGGGGACTAGGGCAGGAAAGTCTGGAGCTGGGTCAGGGACAGGAGTGGGGCCAGGAACAAGAGCCCCAGGGGGCACAGTCATTTGAGGCGGAGGGAGCGCCTCGGGCGTGGGCTCTGGGGCCGCAGGGGGCAGCGGAGGCGGCTGCTCAGGAGCTACGGGCAAAGCAGGCGGCGGCTGCTCGGGCTCTGGGGCCGCAGGGGGCAGCGGAGGCGGCTGCTCGGGCTGCGCAGGAGCTATGGGCGACGAAGGCAACTGCTCAGACGCTGTAGCAGGAACCCAGGACTTTATGCTCAGCCCACTGCTGTTAACTCCGATGACTCACAACTGAGCAGCAATGCACATTTCGAATTCCATCATCAACATCAGGCAGATGACAAGACTGTTGTGGGTCTCATCAATAAAAACGGTGACTCAGCATACAAAGAGGAAGTGTGATGACTATCGGACTGCTGCAGAGCCAACAACCTGTCTCTGAATGTTGACCAAAGAGATGGTTGTTGACGTTAGAAGAACACAAAACACAGAGTGACCACTCTCTGCTGCACATCGATGGCTCATCTGTGGAGATCGTAGAGAGTACCAGATTCCTTGTTGTCCATCTGGCGGAGAATCTCACCAGGTCCTTCAACATCAGCTCCATAGTAAGGAAAGCACAGCAGCACCTCTACTCTCCACGGAAGCTCAGAAAAGCCCATCTCCCATTCTCACACTCTATTGGGGAACTGTTGAAAGCACCCTGAGCAGCTGCATCACGGTCTGCTTTGAGAACTGTGTCGCCTCAGATCACAAGTCCCTACAACAGATAGTGATGACAGGTGAGAAAATCATTGGGAGTATCGTGTTAGAGAAATATGTACTTTTTTTATCATCATTTTGCTAGACGCTTAGAAACAACACCCTGCCGCAGCTTGATCTTAATTGAGCAATAACACGTCTCAAGAACTGTCGCTTGAATATTTCCACCCCATATATGGTGACAAACAATGTTCAATGTCAGTTGCATATCCTGTTTGTGTACCTCAATAAAAGACACTGCGAGGGGAGTTACTCTTTCGAAGTTGGCTGAGTTCGACTGAGAGGCTGACACCTCGAGGTCAGGACCGGGCTTCCCTTTGTAAGGAAAAGTGGTAAAAATGTCCCAAGGTTCTTGGTTGATCATTTTGAATGCAGACAATGTTAGGAATTTATGATCATGGGGGAAGCCAGGGAGAGAATGGGGGTTCCAGTTGGCACCACTATGGTGATAAGGATAAGATAAGGTGATAAGAATTGAATTACAATGATCATAAAAGTCTCCACCCTGTCCTGTCCCGTCCCTGTCTCAGGATCCTCACACTCCAGGGGGTCACTCTTTATATGTAAATTCACTCACAACACCTACACACAACACCTTGGTGGGGAGGGCCTTTTTGGGTATAAAGGGGGGTGAAGAACTGTCTTCAATTTGTATCTGAGCTGCCTTTCAGTACCCGGTGTGTCTCTACACTGTATTACATTGTATTATTTTTGCTGTTCAATAAACCATCATTTTGCTGAAACTGCGGAGACTCTGCAAGTGGATTCCCTACACCTTGCAGCAAGTAAAACGTCATCACAGCTGTCTGTGTTGTTCTGTGTTCAGAGACTGGTTTGTTTCCAGCGCATCTTCAGAAGAAGATAACCCTAACATATCTCTCCCCTCCATCACAGATATTCACACCACACACTGCATCCGCAAAGCCACCACCATTGTGGATGACCCCACCCACCCCTCACATTATCGTTTCACCCTCCTGCCTTCTGGAAATAGGTCCCGGAGCATTCGGGCCTTCACAGCCAGACTCAAACAGCTTTATCCCCCATGCCGTCAGACTACTGAACTCTCAGGGACTAATCTGATACCACACACACATACACTCATTAACACACTTTATTATTTAACTACTATTTTTTATCTTATTGTCGCCATGTTTACAGTTACTTTTATTTATTTTTATTGCTACCTCATTGGACAACCAAACTGCGCCTTCTCAGTACTGGGTTTACTGTGCTGTTTGTGCTCGTTGGTGTCAGTTGTCCTCTCTTTTTGCACTGTCCTGCAATGTTTGCACAGTTTTTGCTCATTATGCACCATACAGTATGTTGCTAGGTTGGTATGTGTTAGTCTTCTGTTAATTTAAGTAGCACCTTGGTCCGAGGGAAACAGTTTCTTTTGTAACTGTACTATACTCAACTGTGTAAAGTTAAAAATAACATTAAAGACCTACTTGACTTTTACTGAACAGGTGCTAAAGTGAAATTACTTGCTTCTGGGAAAGAACTCCAGCTGAAATTCTGTACAACAATTATGGGAGACATATGGGAAGGACGCGGTGTCAGACCTGCCCCAGTGGGACGAATGTGGTTTTCCTAGTAACAGCAGCTTCAGTCCCAATCAGATAAGCCAGATGCATCTGAAATTAGAGGAACGGGATCAGACTGGTTGCTCAGGGACTAATGTGGTAGAACTAAAACAGAGACAAATTGGACGGTGTTTCAATTGTGGGAAAATGAGACAAAGCAGGCAGAGGAGATGCGGGGTGGCAAAGAAGCATGAGATAAGGAATGCAGAGAATGTGGATGAGGGTGAGACTCCTGTGAAAACTGTGTATTGAAAATTAGGGCCATAGTATTGTCATCCATCCTGTCAGGGTATGGAAATACACTGAGGGTAAATGGCCTAATGCAGGAAGTGTCTTAATCCTATAACATCCAGCTGATTCAGGCTGTGGGGGACAGTGTAGTACTGCACTCTTCTGGCTGGGACCTTGAATAAATGAATGAATGTTACATTTATACAGCCCTTTTCTAAGATACACAAAGAGCTTTACAGAAGCACTGGGGAGCCACTTCAACCCAAACGTGAGGCAGCAGGAGAGGGGGCCCAGGCAGAGAGAACAGCCAACAAGACGGGTGCTTCCACAGACAGGACGGGGGCCCCGGCAGACCAACGCTGACGACTCCTGGGACCAAGTCAACAGAGCAGCTGTCGTCATTGTGACTCACCCTCATACATCCATCCATTGTCTAAACCGCTTATGCTACTGGGTCGCGGGGGGTCCAGAGCCTATCCTGGAAGGATCTGTGCACGAGGCAGGGAACAACCCAGGACGGGGGGGCAGCTCATTGCAAGGCACATTCACACACCATTCACACACACATGCACTCCTACGGCCAATTTAGCAAGAGAGAACATGCAAACTCCCCACACATGTGACCCAGGCGGAGACTCGAACCTGAGTCCCAGTGGTGGGAGGTAACAGTGCTAATCACTGCACCACCAAGCAGCCCCACCCTCATACATGATTTCTGATTCTTGATTTTAATCCCCTTTTCTGTTTTTGGCAACATATAAAGTGCTGTGAATGTCACTGTCAGATTGTCATATCATCCTCCAGTTGTCCCTTGTCACCCTGGATGCACATTGAGTGTTTGCTAAATATTTTATCTTGTAGTGTTCCTGATTTTTTCCTGTGTTTTAATTTGCAATTCTCAAATTTCATGACTGGCATCCGTGGGGACGATTAATTAAACCTGTTAACTCTGCACTTCAATTTCAAACTGTTGGTAACATGTGTACATATTTTTGTCTGATCTTTTCACCACCAGGTGGCGATATAGCAACTCCAGAGTTATTGATGGCTAGAACAAAAAAAACACAGTAACACAGAGGTGTAGCTAAAAATTCTGGGCCCCTGACAGAATGTCACCTTGCGCCCTCTGTCGAATTTTACATTCTGTGAAAGAGATTTGTTGAGCCATCTTCCAATGTAATCCAATCCAGCTCTTTATTTGAAAAGCACTTTAAACAACCTTATGGACCAAAGTGCTGCACAAAGGAATAAATAAAAACATTCACACACTTAAAAACGAAGTAAAAGAAATTTAATAAAAACCAAAACATTCAATGTGAGTAAAAGGCCATTAATAAAAATTTAAAAAAATCTATTAATTAATAAAGAAAAGGCTAAGATTAAAATAAGATTTACTATTAAAATTAACATCTCACAATGTGTCAAAGGTGAAGGAGAAGAGATTAGAAGAGATTTAAAAACGGACAGAGGGGATTCCTCTAATGTGAAAAGGCAAGTCATTCCACATTTTAGGAGCTGCGACTGCAAAGGCTCGATCCCCTCTAAGCTCACGCTGAGTCTTAGGAACCGTCAGGAACAGCTGATCAGCTGACCTGAGAGAGCGGGTGGGGGTGTAAGGGTGAAGCAGCTCACAGAGGTCAGATGGAGCAAGACCACTGAGGGCTTTAAAAGCAAATAACAGAATTTTAAAATGAATCCTAAAATGTACGGGCAGCCAGTGGAGTGAGGCTAAAATGGGGGAGACATGCTCATATTTCCATGTGCGGCAGCATTTTGAACCTTCTGGAGGTGAACAATAGTGGAGCCTCTAACCCCAACATAGAGGGCGTTACAGTGGTCCAAACTAGTAGTGACAAAAGAGTGGATTACTGTCTCAAAGTGCTGCCTAGAAAGAATTGGCTTTATTTTGGCCAACTGCCTCAATTGTAAAAAGCTTGACTTGACAACTAACCTTATCTGAGTGTCAAACTTAAGGTTGGTGTCGACTTTAACCCCTAGGTGTGTGATGACTGGTTTACAATATTGTTCCAAGGAACCTAAAATTACAGTGGAGGTCAGAGGAGTGGAGTTACCAAAAACCAACACTTCTGTCCATTACCTCCCCACTTCCTTGTTAGTTACAATATTTGTTCTGCATTACTGTACTGCTTTGGAGCCTTTTGATATTAAGGTGAATAACACAGGTGAAAAATTAAGGTGAAAAAAGAGACAGATGCATTGACAGCAGTCGTGGCCACACTTTGGACTGGGAGTGTAAGAGCAAAGGAAACTGAATCCACTATGTTCTGTCCTGTAAATTTTTATTAAACACCACATGACACACATACGAGTCCTGTTTTAACTTTCAGGGCTGATGGTCTGCAGCCTGGCTTGTGTTCTACAGTGCAGCGCAGGTGCAGTCACTGTGCTGAGCCCGGCGTTATATTAATGACGCAGCCTTTCACACTGACCAGTGAGAAATAACCTTGAAAATGACTGTGCTCTTTGTGGTTCTCCTTTTTTCTTACCACCAAGCAAGAGACTAAACATATTTTCTACTTATCAGTTATCAGAAATCAGAAATGTCATGCAGTAATCAGAGGTTAGACAGCAAGAATGACTTTTGTATTTTTATCTTTTGTCAATCTTTTATCCAGCGACTACTAATTCTCATCGGGGTCTGGAGAGGGTGGGACCTGTCCCAGGAAGCACAGAGCACAGGCCTGCATGGGATGCCATTCCACACAAGCAAAAAACAATTAAGATGGTCAGATTTGCCTCACTGTGTGATTTTGACTGAAAGATGAACTAAGCACAGTCTTGTGTGTATAAAAATGCGTAGATTCATTTAACTTTAACAATGAGATTCAGCAACATGACCTTATAGTGTTAATGATCGGTATCTTACTGGTATTAACTGAATTATGCAAAATTCTACATTATTCTATATTATTGCACCCAAATTGTTCATACTGACTAAATGTAATTACTGACATCCTGGACATACTGCTTTTTAGGTTTGAATTTAAAATGTTAGTAGACAAATTCATGCTGTCAATAACATCTCACTTGCTCACCCACTTTTAGATAAAAATACCCTTTGTGGTTTTTCTAGTGAAGCAGTGGGCCTGAGCTGAGGACCTGATGGTTGTGTGGTTTTCGCTCACTGAGAAGAGAGACACAAACACCCTGCTCTCAGTCGGTCAGTCTTCCTGTAAAATGCAGAGGTGAGACTGCTAGTGGAAAATTACTGACTGCAGCGTCAACAACACATATAAACAGCAGCACAAACAAAATGTTCCACAAATGCAGGACATCTGTATGCTTACAGCACACATCAGACACGCTGACCCTCAGCACTGAGCTCCTCCAGGCTCTGTGCTCTCCCTCTTCTCTTCAATTTCTACACAAATCACTGCTGCTCCAGTGAAGATCCTGAATTTTGCAGGTGATACTACTGTGTTTGCCATCATAACTGAAGGTGATGAGTCTGCCTACAGACTGGAAGTCGTACAGCTGACCATCCAGTTCTGAACTCACATTATCCCAAATGTCCACATGCTTAGACTCCTCTCATCATCAGGGAGGAGCGTCCCTTGGCACTGTAGAGTAGATGGATGAGAGCAGGCTGATAACAAGGCTGTCATCAATTTTATGTGACACCTCTCACCCCCCCAGCAGACTATGGAGGCCCGTAAGGGCAGCTCCTTCAGTAAGAGACTCAGACACCCGGCGTGTGACAGAACGGTACCGCAGGTCATTGGGCCCCACAGCAGTCAGGCTTTATAATCTGCACTCTGCTCATTGAACTTTTCCCCTGTTCACTGTCTTCTGATACAGTTTCTATCTGCTGCTGATCTGCAATATTGTTCCTCCTTATTCACTGATGTGCAGTGTTGCATTGAGCCAGTGCATTATGCCCTGTGTGGCAGCTTCCTTTGGGAGGCTAATATCTGGCACATGAGCAATAATGTTACATGCAATAGGATTGTGTATAAGTTAAGGATTGTGTATAAGTTAATTTTAATATTCCTATAATATTCCTCTGTATGTAATATATTCTTATTTTTTGTTTCTATTATTACCCTATATTTATATATACATCCATTTATTTTACATTCATAATGATGTTGTTTGTTGTTTTGTGCCCCACTGCTCTTGTAACAAGCCTCAGTCTTGACTCTCCCTTTTAAGGTCTTGGCCTTAAATCACACTCGATATAGGTGGTGTCGTCCCCATCACCCTGACCAGGATACATGCTGTAAGATTAATGGATGGTGTTTATCTGTGTGATGAAAAAGAATGTGAATAAAACAAAAATGTACCATTATAAATGGGAGCCCTAGGATGTGTGGTGGTTAGAGATGTGGACTGATGAGAATTTTGCTTTTCTAAAGTTCTGTTGTGAAAACTGTACATTCCGTTCCATGTACAGTAGTGATATGTAGCAATCATGTGCTCCAGTCAAATGTCCAGCTGCATGAATAATAATGGTGGCTTGTTTGGATAAAATAACTTAGGCTGAATACTTGAAAGCGTGACCTGGGTGAGGTAGAGAGGAAACAGGGTCTTACAAGAAGCAGATATTGTTCTGTCTGTGTGGTTTTTACTCTTTGCAAAGTGAGTCCAGCACAGTGCAGTCAGTGGGTCAGTCTTCCTGAGCTGCATCTAACCAGTGGAAACATCTGCAGCACTGCAGAGAAGCACTCAGCAGACAAACAAACCCAAACAGCTTACAGCTGTATGTCACTTTTGGACAGAGGTGGACAAAGTACACAACTTCACTACTTGAGTTAAGTATAGATACTCCTCGTCAAATAATACTCAAAGTTTTTCAGTTAATTTTTTACTTCAGTTAAAGTACTGGAGTATTTGCATCTAAAAATACTTAAGTATTCAAAAGTACATTATGTTTTAAATGCAAGACATTTTTCAGAACCTAATGACTCCTGAACACCCCACTGAATACACTGACTGGCTTGTACATCTTGTAGAATAAAAAGCTTGTGGAATATGATACAATGACTATAGAAACACAACTGACATAACAAAAGTACAGCCATTGTCATTTTCATCTTATTTAACACCCCCCACCCCACTCACACAAAAGAGCATGGTAGTGTTCTTACAGAGCCGTAGCAGTGTGTGTGTGTGCATGTGTGCATGTGTGTTTGTGTGTGTGTGTGTCTATGTGTGTGTGTGTTTGTGTGTCTGTGTATGTTTGTGTGTGTGTCTATGTGTGTGTATGTTTGTGAGCCAAGTAACAAGACAGGGAGCAAGAAACAAAACTCCTCTTTCTTAATTATCCACATCGTTATTAACGACACAGGTATATATACAGGTACATATACAGGTACATGTATATACTCAAAAATACATCCAGAACACACAATTAAATGAAAAACGTAATTTAAGAACACTTGAAATTTTCATTCAGTTTCTTTCATCTGTTTAATATAATCGATCAGTCCCTGTGCGTTTGCCCCAAACCATTCAGCATGGTACACAAGGGAGACAAGTAAGCATGTGTGACATCAAAGAACTGATTGCAGCAACTCAGCCTTTCCACAACATTAAAGCCGCTTATTCCCCCCCATGCCATGAAGAAATAATCTCTGTGGCTCCCCTCTCCCCCTCCCTCAGCCCCCAGTCTGGCTTGAACATTTGCACTTCCAGTAAAAATGCGCCCCAAACACACTGACACCAAACTCAGCACCGGTGCTCCGTAAAATCCCGTGATTCAGTCTCAGAAGCACTGGCTCCCCTGCCCTCCTCTGAACATTATTAAAGCTACACCCTGAACACTCTGTGTGACTGACATGAATGAGAAGCATCTTTATTCATAATCTCTGTAGCGGAGGTCAGAATACAGAGTGTCATTATTCCCGTCTTTCTTCTGTCTCCTGGGTTTTGGCTTCTTAAGGTTCAGGGCAGCGTAATTCAGTGTGTCCTCGTCATGGCACTGTGGAGACAAAGATGGCAGAATTGGATGGATCAAATCGGTTTGCTATTACCTATTTTCACAAATAGCACTTAAAATGCTGATCCCAGGATGGAAATCAGTCTGAGGTTCATTTGTTTTACTGACGATTTGTAATTTGAAATATTTATTACATACTTGCTTGCGTGACCATTCCACTTTTGATATATCACTGTTCTTTTCATCTGTTTAAAATATATAACACATCAATATATTATTTAATTTCGCACGGTATCATACCGTGGTCAGATAACATTCCGAATTTTCAAGCAATCAACATCCTTTTTGTCTCAAAAATGAAAGTAAAAATGACTTCTGTCAATTTAAGTGTGCATGTTTGGATACGTGTCATTTGTTCTCATATATCATATATAATAAAATTGCTATAAAGGAGATCTTGGTAATAAAAGTTATTGATATGCAACTTATTGCAACATGTATATTTCAATAGATTTGCAAAATATGAAAGATATAATACAAAAATGTAAATCTTACAGTACAAAAAGGTTTATATAAATAAGGTGAGATTTAATAATGGATTTTAAAACTGTATTACCTGCAAGAGTGGTTTTAATATGAAAATGTTATCTATCATAAAACAATTTTATATTTCTATAATTTGTTAAAATCTACATTTTGTCCTTCTGAGTGCATAAAGCCGGGCAGCGTACCTGCACAGTGTGTACAGGGTCAGTTTACATCTTATACAAATGAGAGCAACGTTCAGAATAATGCTGCAAGATAAAACTATCAGCAAGCCAGAGTGAAGAGGATCCAGCAGCTTCTGAAAGCCTGTAACAAAGAGATAGATTTCAGCATAATGATATAGAGACACATTTCCCATTTGCTTACATTACATTAGTTAAAGATCAAATCGATAACACATTACAGCAGTTGTTTTGTAAATAGTCCATTTTTAACATGAACTTCTAGTATTTTGCATTTTAACAATTTATATTAATATTTGAAATAATTATTAAATTAGGCTCCGGACCCCCCGCGACCCAATAGGATAAGCGGTTTGGAAAATGGATGGATGGATGGATATTAATATTTGAAATAATTATTAAATTAGGCTCCGGACCCCCCGCGACCCAATAGGATAAGCGGTTTGGAAAATGGATGGATGGATGGATAATTATTAAATTAACATCTGTGTAATTTAATTTAAGCACTTAAATTAGAAAATTCATTACATTAAAAAAAGAAATAAATGTCTTAATAGCAGAATAAGCTAAATAAAACTTTGAAGCAGATATACTCTCCACACTGGGTGCTACCATCTATATCCAGCTGTGTGCCGTTCCCAAACAGCATCTCCCCACACTGGGTGTTACCATCTATATCCAGCTATGTGCCGTTCCCAAACAGCATCTCCCCACACATGGCCACAGCGCAGTAGTAAGTCCCAGCATCGGAGAGGGCTGAGGTTCCCCTTGGGGAGGGCTGTAGACGCAGCTCCGTGTAGGAGATCCAGCCTCAGGGCTCTTCTCACACTCATCACTGCTGTTTCCAGGGCTGTAAATGACTCCAGGAAGGGATTCTCCTGATCCATGTCTGAACCAGTAAACACTGTGTTCTCCTGCACAGCTCCCAGTCTCTATCGTACACTGCAGGCTCACAGAGTCTCCTGGCTGCAATGTGTCAGACACAGGCTGCTGTACCACAGTCCTGCTGTTGGAGTCTTTACCTGAAAAGCAAAATAGTCATGATGACAGCCCTTTGAGAATAACAATGGAAAATACAGATCCTCAAAAATTGTTCTTACAGATTTTTGGGAACTGAATCGATGTTCTTCTAGCCATCCAAGAAATCAGTAACTTCTTGGAGAACAGCTGACATTCTTCTCTCTTTTTATTGTATTACTGCTTATTAGTATATATCAGGTAACACTATACATTAACTGCACCTACATAATACCTAAATAAAAATTATATGATAATAACAAACATTATAATCATATAATGTCTTGTATTAATGTATGAAGGTAGATGAATATAATTAATTTCAATTCAAAGAAATGAAGTGTGTAAAGTGTACTTTATATTTTCATGATTTTCGTGACTTTACATTTGGTTTATGTTGCCCCCTTTTCCACAGGAAGGTATTTATTGTTTTTGCATATTTAGCTCTTGATGTGTTTTGGTATTTTTGAGCATTTTGCTGTAGTACCTGCATAATTTAATTCAAGAGCCGAAGAGCTGTTTGCCCATTACTAGTTTTGTCTATCTTTTAACATTAAAGAAAAAGTATACATAGTAAAAAGGAATTACTTGGTTTCGTAGTTCCTCCTATTTATTTTCTTATGCACACAAAAGTAAGTTTTTCCGTTCAACCATAGCACTACAGCGAAAAGCAAAACGTCATGGCAAATACAATTATGCTTTATTCCAATACACATTGCTAATTTTTCATTATTATTACATTTATTCAGCATAATATCTTCAAAGGTTTCATGATTTAATTTGCAATCTTCTGGCCTGAAATCTTTTCCTGCTACACTGAAGACTCTCTCAGCGTGTGCAGAGAAAGCTGCAGCCAAAGGGTTGGCATCCTCTGATAAACATGGTTGGTTCAGGTATCGGTGACATTATGTGAACCTTTCATGGCAGGAATAGGGACTAGTTTGACTTTTGATGCAGGAAAGTGTTTGGGACTGTTAGGTTGAAGAAACAGTTGTTAATCATTTCTGTATGATCAGCAATGAGTGTAAATATATATGTATACGTTATTTCTTATCTTCTAGCCACATACTCTTAGCTATTGTACTCTAAGTAGGTGGTTAACAGCTGCCTACTTAGATAAGAATCTCACTTCCCTCTCTTGCGCCCCCCATTGACTATAAATAAAGAAGACAAGGGGAACCACCCTTTGTAACACATTCTGCTGTAGTTTGCATTGCAGAGAGTGTGGGTACCCTTGCAAGTAAAACTGTAACCTGTGTGTGTCTCATAAATGTGGAGTTGGGGTGGAAACGCCGGGCGCTTTCCCCAACATAGAATTTGGTCCTTCGAGCCGGATCCGAGGAACCCCGAAGACGTCTCCAGTACGCCGAGAGAAGCGACACCGAAGTCTGTCGACAGCCACTCGAAGTCGGGTGCAAGAAAGACCTGTGATGTGAATTCGTCATCAGGCCGGTGGTTAGAACTACGCTCGACGTCTGGTGATGTCTGAAGGACCTCGGTGACGGATCAGAGAGCACACTATACAGGTGAGAGATATGGCACCTAAGTGAGTAGGTGGCCAAGTGAGAGATACGGCACCTAAATAAGTAGGTGGCCAAGACATGCATGTGGTTGAGGTTAGCCGAAATTAACCGGGAGAGAAAGTAGGCGTTGTTGGAAATATATACAGTGTTGTATGTGGATGTGTTTTTATAGGTTTTAGATTAACCTACACGATCCACCCTAAAAGCAACAACATACTGGTGACTGAAGGATCAAGGACGGGTTTTCATCCCTGAAAACTAACACCGCTGCTCTAATAGGGAGCAGTAGAAGGCCGTGGTTAGTGTCCTCCTGAGGTCTCATGCCAGAGACTTGCTTTTAGGATTTTTTATTTTTTTGTAGTGTATCCATTAAAAGGTAACAATGGGAAGAATCAAAGTAAACAAATGGAACTAGAGGGAGATGAGAAGTTTATGGAAGGATATAAGCCAGGATCAGGACAAATAAGTAGTCAGAGATGGAGGAAAAAAACATGGGTTTGAAGGAAAACTCCACACTCCAGATATATTAAAATTACAGGGGAAACTTAAAACTGGAGATGTTACAGACTACCAATAAGAAAGAAGGTAAAGACAGAAAAAAAGAATATGTTTTTTCTGATGCATGGTTAGAACAGAGTAAATTAAGAGATAATAAAAGACAGCAAAAAAAGGGAAATAAGGAGAAAAAATTACAGGCGACTTTAATTACACTAGATGAGGAGACGGCAACAAAATCTTCTGCCGCTCCAGTTCCCTTACTGCCCCCACAAATTCCAATGATTGCGCCTGCACCAGTTCCAGCTGTAAATAGACGACAAATAGGAGGAGGGGAATCATCTCGAATGATGACCCGAGGGTCTAACCCTTCTCTGTATCCGTTAAAGGATCTGGAGACAAGTAAAGTACGCTGGCATCCAAAAAATGACACAGAACAGGAAGACTGGGAGAATGATTTGGTGTGTCCACTCGTAGAAGTGGCAAATCCAAATCGAGGCCCAAATAATGCAGGACCCGAAACTATGTTAGTATATAGACCCTGGACCGCTGAGGATAGAACAGCGGCTTTAAAAGGAATACCCCCGGTTGAAGAAGGGGTACCCGAGTTTTGGACTGCCATCCTAGAATTACAAAGTAGTTTTCATTTGAACGGCAGGGAAATGTATAGATGTCTCAGACAGTTGTTTACCCATAAATGGGGACGTGTAGCGGGAGACTTCACAGGACATGGTAATAATGATGAAGTCTTAGCACATGACTCGCAGGAACTCATACAAGCATTTGCGAAACAGGGTAGAGACAGCCTTCGTAAGACGCGCAGACTATGGACGAATAGCGCAATGTAAACAAAAAGATGGAGAGGAACCTGAGGATTTTATGGATAGAATGAGAGTTGTATTTAGAGGAAACTCAGGGATCCCATTTGATGAAGAGGCAGTAGGAGTGTACCAACAACAGCTAAAACGAGCTTTTGTCGCAGGCCTAAAGCCCGAATTGCGAAAATATCTTGACAAACATTGGGTACATCAGAATACTGGTTCAGTCCAACAAGCACTATAATATGCTCAACACGCGCAGAAAGCGCAGAGAACAGGAAAAGACAGACACAATATTCAGCGCCTCAGAAGTAGTAGCGCTAGTGCAAATGAATCCTCCGGGGAGGGGAGGATTCAGAGGAAGGTCAAGAGGCCGAGGAAGGGGGAGAGGTGTTTTCAGAAACAATTACAGGAATTCGTCTCAGCAAGATAACATTTGCTGGACATGCAGGAAACCTGGACACTTAGCTAGGAATTGTAGAGTAGGGAAACAACCATATAACCCAAACTCCATTGAAAACAATGATCAATGACCCCCCTCGGAGGCCCCTGTTACCGACACCATCCGAGGCAAAACAGAGGTGATTTTAAGAAAGGAAACGGAGGTCACTTTACAAGACCTTTTAGATAAGGAAATAGATTTACAAGCAGTGTGTCAGTTATTAGCAGAAAGGCAGTGGGAAACCTTGCCAAGTCGGAAGTTAGTCATAAACGGCAAAGTATATGAATGTCTGTGTGACACTGGAGCATGTAGGACTGTCCTAACCTCCAGTCCTCCCGGAGTCACATATTCTTCATCAGTCATAAATATAAAAACGGCAGGAGGTCAGACAGACAGACATCAGTTAACAAACCCAGTTGCAGTAAAAGATAAGGAAACTGGACTTGAATGTCAAGCACAGGTGTTAATAAGCCCTTCTTGTCCTGTTAACTTGTTAGGCCGAGACCTTATGGTACAAATGGGCATTAGCGTGGTTGCCACAGCCACTGGCATGAAAGCAATCGTAAATGAAGAAGCTTATGTTGTGCAAGGAACCACAACACCACAATATTACTGGTCTCTGGACCTAGGGGGAACTGCACAGACACGAGAATTATTGCGGAAAACTAGAGAAAAGCAGTCCCCTAGACAGGCCCAGTTCATGCCTGACGATGCCTTACACGTCACTATGTGGTACAAAGACACCCTTGGACCAGATTATGTCTATGACAAAACGTTTCATGCCCTCCAAGACACTTGTATTACCTTACAACATATGTATGTTAACCCCACCACTGGGTTTTCAGCAGCCTCAGTCATTTTATCTAACAAGCAACAGGCTGTATTTAGAGAGAGAACACCACACGTATCTCTTTCAAAACCACCCCAGATGCAGTGGAGAGATGTAGAGATGTTCTTACGAGATTCTATGCACAGTTACAATGACTACCAACCCGTATCTGGCTCCTGTTGGAGCTATGATGAGAAACACAATGTGTGGCGGTTTCCTTTGGGATGGAGAGTTCAAACCACTCCCACCACACACTTAAAGGACCCAACCTGACAAATTTTTTCAACCCTGGAGGAGGGATCATGTCCAGATCTAGATCGCCTCCCAGAAGGGTTGTGGTCGTCCTCCCCCACTGATGTAGGGCTGGTAAAGGGGTTTCCACCTTACAAAGTAATTGTGAAATCAGAACACCGTCCGGTAGTTAGGCAATACCCATTAAAACCTGAAGCAGAAAAAGGTATAGCCCCTGTAGTGCAAGACATGTTAGCATCAGGAATATTGCGAGAGGCTCCTGAAGCCACTTGCAACACTCCTATCTTTCCAGTCCAGAAGGGACATACAGGGAAATGGCGCATGGTGCAGGATTTAAGACCGGTTAATAACATAGTGCAACATGCAGCACCAGACGTGCCTAACCCACACTTATTGCTCAACTCATTGACTCCTGATAAAAGCTACTTCTCAGTAGTGGATCTTAGTAATGCATTTTTCTCAGTACCATTGCACCCTGATTCTCAACATTTATTTGGATTTACCTATAAAGGGAAAAAATATACATATACTAGACTCCCTCAGGGATTTTCTGAAAGTCCACATGTATATACCATGGCCCTTAGATACTCTATGAGTACCTGTGAAATACCATCACATAGTCAGGTATTACTATACGTGGATGATATCTTAATAGCAGCAGATTCAGAACAACATTGCAAAGAAACTACCCTAACTGTGCTTCAGCATTTATACAATACTGGACATAAAGCTTCTAAACAGAAGTTGCAGTATTGCAAAAAGACAGTTGTCTATTTAGGGCATAACCTTTCACAAAAAGGTCGCTCGCTGCTAGAGATAAGGAAACAAGCTATACAGGAAGCACCTAAACCACAGACTAAACAACAGATGATGTCCTTTTTAGGGCTCTGCAATTATTGTAGAGAATGGTTACCAGATTATGCTTTTCTAGTTCAACCTTTGCAAAATTTAATATACGGGAAGGAGATGACTCTAAAGGACAAAATACAATGGACTGAGGACGGAGAAAATGCTTTTACAAATTTAAAAAGAATGTTGCAAACCAATGTGACCCTTGCTCTACCAGATTATCAACAACCATTCACCCTATGTGTAGATGCTAATCAAGGTTATATGAAAGCAGTATTAACACAGCCATTCGGAGCAAAAGAGAGACCGTTAGCATTCTATTCAAAACGATTAGATGCAGTAGCAGCTGGCTTTCCACAGTGTTTACAGGCATGTGCAGCTGCTGCAGAAGCAGTAAAGGTATCAGCAGAATTGGTACTTTGTCACCCCCTCATACTTAAAGTTCCTCATTCTGTGTCTCTAATCTTGTTGCAGACACCGCTTCCATTCTTAACACATACAAGACATCTTACCTTAGTGTCACTTTTGCTCTCACAACCTAACATTGAACTTCAGCGGTGTGGCCTATTGAACCCTAGCACGCTCCTCCCCACCGCAGAGGATGGGGAGCCACATTCTTGCAAAGCAACAATAGAAGAACAAACAAAACCAAGAGCAGATATTCTGCAAACTTTTATACCAGGATCAGAAGTTGTTTATGTAGATGGCTCAGCATCAAAAAATGATATGGGAAAAAATAAAGTTGGGTATGCTGTAGTTACATCTACTGAAGTGTTAGAAGCCAATGCACTCCCTTCTACTTGTTCAGCACAAGCGGCTGAACTCTATGCTGTGATCAGGGCATGTGAACTGTTCAAGAACAAGTCACTTACTATCTACACTGATAGTCAATATGTGTTTGCAGCTGTCCATCACCATGCAAGAGTCTGGAAAAATAGAGGTTTTAGAACATCACAGGGCACATCTCTTACTCATACAAATTTGCTACTTAGATTATTAGACGTTGTGCATTTACCGACTCACTTTGCACTGTGCAAATGCAAAGCACACCAGACTGATGACTCTGCAGAAACCGCAGGAAATAGTTTTGCAGATAAAACCGCCAAAGAAGCGGCACTGAAACAACCTACCTTATCAGTGGCAGACATTCTTTTTATAGATAGCGATGTGCTATGTGATGCACAGATTCATGCTCCTAAAATAGAAGTACAAAGTTGGATCAAAAGAGGAGCAATACAACGAGAGAAAGTTTACTATATGAATGACAAGCCCATCCTACCAAAAAATTTATACAAAACAGCTGCTTTGGTGAGCCATGGAAATACTCATGTCTCAACAGGAGGGATGGTACATATCATACAACAATATTTCTATGCTATAAATTTTTCTGATTATGCAAAACAATTTTGTAGGACATGCTTAATTTGTTGTAAACACAATGCACAAGGAAACATCAGACCAAAACGTGGCCAGTTCCCCACAGCTGAGTATCCGTTTCAAGTTGTACATATGGATTTTATTGAATTATCTTGGTCACAAGGAAAGAAATACTGTCTAGTTATTATAGACACCTTTTCTAAGTGGGTAGAAATATACCCTGTAAAGCATTGTGATGCAATGACCGTTGCAAAATGTTTGGTAAGCCATTATTTCCCTACCTATGGCATACCTCATATTATAAGATCAGACAATGGGACTCATTTTGTAAATCAGACTATGTCCCTTTGCTCACAAGCATTAGGTTTTACGCTTAAGAATCATTGTGCGTATCACCCTCAGAGCGCAGGCTTAGTGGAAAGGACCAACGGCACTATTAAAACAAGGCTAAGAAAGACAGTGGAAGAGACAAAAAGGCCGTGGCCAGAATGTTTGTCTCTAGTAAAATTATGGATGAGAATAACTCCCACTCCTGCAGGATTAACACCTTTTGAAATAGTGTATGGTAGACCATTTCCCCTAGCAACTGAAATGAATGACATAGAAAAAGCAGACCGAGAAAATACGCTGGCCGATTGGATGCGTAAACTACTAACATCACAACAAAAACATAGCCCCAGTAGTCTGCCGGTAAATTCTGTTTCTACTCAACAGGATAACTTGCAGCCGGGAGATTGGGTCCTGGTCAAGGTCCTGTTGCGGAAAGATTGGAGCACACCTCGGTGGGACGGTCCTTATCAAGTCCTCCTTACAACACCAACAGCAGTAAAGATCGCAGAACGACCTTCCTGGATACACAAAAGTCACTGTAAACCCATCAAGCCCTTATCAGAGGCCTCAGCAACAGAGTAGCAGTGGAAGTCCGCTACAAAGGCACAGTAACCAATAGGGTGCTGTTGTCTCAACCCGGTGAAGAAAACAACTGAGCTGCACTCTATTTAGGATGGCCCTGATAGGGTGGGGATGTGGTAAAGTGACTCTAGGGGTCATTCTTGTTGTAGGACTTGTATGGTTGTCCTGGCTCTCACCAGCTCCATTACAGCACCTACGGCGATGGACCCATGATGACTTCCATCTACGCCCGTTGCCCGCTGACCACTCACATCCATTTATGCAAAACTACTGGTACCGATATGTACATGATACTGTAACAGCGAAAAATGTGACAAATTGCTATGTTTGTTCAGTAATGCTCACTCATAGTGAAGGACCTACGGTGTATGGCAGAGCTATGAATATCTTCTGCAGGTATAGGATATCAAAGTAATGTTTCACTTATATTTTCTTTTGTTTTTCATTTTATTTTTCTGTTGTTTTATTACTGTTATACCATGTTTGAAAATGTTTATTAATCAAGCTCTTAACGCTGCTTTTCGGACACGCAGTACAATGTTTCTCTCCCTTACCCAAACTATAGAGACAGAGCCTGTTTCCAGCGATGGCGATGAAGAAGACATATAATTCATAATGACGGCCGAGCCGAAAGCACCCGTGCAGGGCTCGGACCTGAAGAACCGGAATTAAATGTTTTCCAGGATAATGACAATGTGGTCTAAATGAAGGTTGTACCTAAAGTGCTTTTGCAACTTGTACAATGTTGATGCTTCTGATCATACTGTCATGATAAACAGGAGGGACTGTTAGGTTGAAGAAACAGTTGTTAATCATTTCTGTATGATCAGCAATGAGTGTAAATATATATGTATACGTTATTTCTTATCTTCTAGCCACATACTCTTAGCTATTGTACTCTAAGTAGGTGGTTAACAGCTGCCTACTTAGATAAGAATCTCACTTCCCTCTCTTGCGCCCCCCATTGACTATAAATAAAGAAGACAAGGGGAACCACCCTTTGTAACACATTCTGCTGTAGTTTGCATTGCAGAGAGTGTGGGTACCCTTGCAAGTAAAACTGTAACCTGTGTGTGTCTCATAAATGTGGAGTTGGGGTGGAAACGCCGGGCGCTTTCCCCAACAGGGACGTTTCTTAGGTTAGAAACTGCCGTCACTGCAGCCAACACTGACTTTTAAGGAGAGACACTCAGCTCTTCCTATGAGCAGATCCACCATGGTGCACAAAATGACAGTATAATTATTATTTTAGGTGACACTTCAAATGTTGCATTATTTCATTCTTTACAAAACGACATTTTTATAACAATGATGTATAACAATGTTAATGTGTTTATGTATAATTCATATTTAAATTAAAGTTCATATTTTAGTTAAAAGCTACACCTACAGTACGTATATGAACTTGAATTTGAATCCAAACCCTTTTTCGTTCTTCTTCTTTAAATTCAAATATAAATTTCAATGCCACAACCTGTTTTCAACCACAATTCAAATGTAATTCAGATTAACAAAATGAACTGAAATTCAAGTTCATATATGTATTCAAAATCCTGAATTTTAGGATACGTATTTGAGAATTTCATTCTCAAATCAGTTCTGAATGGTGCACATCCCTAGTTCATATGTTAAATCATGCATTTTTTTTTTCAGAGTGAATACACACTGACTGCTCAGATAAATAACGTCAAAAATAATTTTCTTTTGTTGCTTAAGATTTTTGCACAGTCCTATACTGTATATAACAACTCAAACATTTTTTTATGTTATTTGTTTTAAAGAGGCTGCAATGTGTAACATTAACATCTGTATAAAGAGAAGGTTAGGCTTTTGGCTGACAGCAAGCAAAATGCAACAAATTGTATAATAATAATAATAATAATAATAATAATGAATGATTTTTGTTTGATGTTTAGAAAAACATTTATGGAACAAAGCAGACAATAAGGTATCTTTGCTAATTTTATATTGACAAACAACTAAACTGTCAAAATTATTTTGCAGGGAATAATCTTACTGACATTATAATAAAGCAAATATGAAAATAGTTGGAATCTCATTTACCTGTGATTATGACAAAGGTTCCATTCCCGAAGGTGACCTCATGAAGAAACACAGCAGCACAATAATACACTGCAGAATCTGACGGCTCCACGTTAGAAATAGTGAGGTTAAAACTCCCCTCTGCATTCAGTAAGGAGTAACGTTTTATGCTTTTATATTCCTTGTAAAATTCACCAGGTACGTAGAGAAGTGCTTTCGCCATGGGCTGGGGCTTCCGACCAACAGCTTGCTTAAACAAAGTAACAAAAGTTGTTTCTCCTTGACAGAAGCATGTCAGGGTCACACTGTCTCCAAGCTGAACCCTCATCAGGTGACTGGGCTGAACAACATCTGTAGTCAGTGCAGTGTCTGCAAAAACAGAAAAACAAAAAAAATCATAATCAAATAAGACATATAATAGTAATCTAAATAACTATTAACTATGATGCAGATTAAATGGCCAAATTCCACTGATCACATCATACAGATAAATGAAAATATTAAAATCCCAAAATAATTTATATTATAGGGCCTTACTAATGAAAATGAGAAGACCAAAGAGTCTGAACATTTTTGTGCTTCCACTGTTTAGAATAAACTGCTCTGCTGCTAAGTGAGAGATCATGGTCGTGGTCGGGATGAAAGGGCAGGAAACAGAGAGGAAACAGAGAGACACACATCAGGCTGATCTGATTGGCTGTTCACATGGGAACTTAAGTAACAGTGAAAAAGCATTTTAATGTGCACTTACATGACGTTTATTAATTTACTCCTTAACATCCAGTTAAAATGAGAACAATTAGATAAACAGGAGCAGATACTGAGCATATAAAGTTCTTTGTACAGAGTGCTGAGATACTGTGGGAGAGCATTTGCTAATCATCTCTCTCAGACAAGCTCAGCACAGTATGAGTCTGTTATCTATCTGATATTAGACAGTCTCTCATACAGTAATAATAATTGATACTTTATTGGTCCCTGTGGAGAAATTGTCTTAACTTCTCTCTCAACTTGCTCTCTTTTTTTTAGAGTAAACAGAGTAAGTTGTCTGCGAAGGGCAGCCACCCATAGTGATGCCCAGTGAGCTGGGGGTTAAGGGCCTCGCTCAAGGACGCAGAGATGTGCTGTGGCTGGGTTTGAACCAGCGACCATCTTATTACAAGCACACAGGCATTAGATCTTCTAATCACACTTAAAAGGCAGATTAAATGTTCTTTCCACCATGCAAACAGAATGTAAATTGTAGCTTTACTGCTTAGATTTACATTCACACATTTGCATTTAAAACAAGCATTTTAAGTGATGTACATGAGAGTAAATGGTGAATCAGTTTATTTGCCACTCTACACATTACATTGGCGCCCATTATAAGTAACTGTACAGTGACATTGCAGTTCCTCAGTTGCTTTGATGCATTTCTGGAATCACCCTTAACATCTGCAAAACTGTAAGTGCATTTCCCAAAACAATTCGTGCAAACAGCACCACACAGATGGACTGTCTACAAAAAAAGTCATAGAGGCCACCAGCAGCCCGAATACCACACCGTAAGGCCGTATGTTAGGATGCTCTCTATGGCAGAGCGGTAGGAGGCCACCAGCAGCCCGCATACCAGACCGTAAGGCAGCATGTTAGGATGCTCTCTATGGCAGAGCAGTTGAAGGTCCCGATCAAGAAATCCGACAAGTTTCCCCAATAAGCCAGTAACCCCGCTTCATAGAACAGGCCACAGGACTGGTTTTGGTGAGATAGTCCGAGTAGTAGGTAGAAATCAGGATGGAGACTGAGTGTGGGTCTAACAGGTGAGCAGATGTAGGACAGAATGTAGAGCCCTCTGGTGGAGTGCCTGTGCATGACTGAATGTATGGTTTGGGTCTGATGGTCTGAATAGTTGGTAGAAATAGGCACCTTCCTACCTGATGTGGTAGGTCTAGATAAGGGGTCACCAACATGGTGCCCCAAGGATGCCCCCAATGACCACATGAGTTGCCCGTGGACCTGTTCTATAAAATAGCACAACTCACCAGCGAACATCATCTAAAATTTTATTTTGTCCTGTTTCTAATCTATCACATTTGCATTTATATAGATTTGAAATTGAATATAAAAAAGCATTTAAAACATGTTTATCATGCATGAAGTTTAGACATGTTTAGGAGGGCGTTTAAAACTGATATCAAACTTCGTATGGCTCAGTACCCGTGAAGTAGCTCTCCGTTTTAAAAAGGTTGGTGACCCCTGGTCTAGATCTTGCAAGTTTGTTTGTACTGGCTGTGTGAACATACTGTAGCACTGTTAAGAATATGCAACACAGCCTGAGTTGGGGATCTGCTGTATGCATCAGTAATATAATGCTTTGTCCTTTTCTAGGCTGTTCATTAAGACATAAAGCCTGAAAGTTTTCTGAATGGCATTAATGAAATTGAGCACTGCCCCCACCTGCTGGCCAATTTATTAAAACATTGAAATCGCTGTCTGCACAGGCTGACGTGTCATTTAAGTCTGATAATTTTCTATGAGTCAAACGGCAAGAAAATGACAAGAAGTTAAAAACATGGAGTTAGATGAAGGAGAAAAGATTACAAATTTGAAGATTATGAAATCAGGACATGTCAGCTAAGTCAGCCAAGGTGGGTCTTAAACATATGGACGGAAGTATGAGCGCTAAACTTAAACGGGTTCACTTGTAACCGCTGCCACCAAATTTCGTTAAATTGCTGGGGAGGTCCAGATACATGAGACAGGAATAGAAGGATTATTCTTTATTAATATACAGACGAGGGTTACAACCCTCCCTAGGGCAATAGAAGGGGATACCTGCCACGGGACATTCTAAAACGCTTAATGTGAAAATGCGTAACGCAACTTAATGTATTAAAACAGTCACCACAAATCACCAAATTTCTCGCGAATGTATCTGGCCATAAAGACTTACCTGACAAGAAATCAAAACCGAAATGCTAGGAATATGGACTTTAAGCCTTTTCTTTATGGGCGTCAATGGAGGGGAAAACGCTTGACGTAAGATGAAGTCCATATTCCTAGCATTTCGGTTTTGATTTCTTCCCTGGCATGGGTGACGGGTGCACCACGTTCCCAAAGCCACGTTAGCCTCAAGCGAACTGCCCGGAGAAACCGCTCACACCAGCGCTGCAACCCGATCTCCTCCCCTTTTAAACACACATTTCTATGGCGTTAAATTAGTGCCAAAAGTCGTGCGCATAAAAACAGAAAATCCATGCTCTCTACGCGCTCGCGATTGCACAGCACTCACTCACTCGCTCGCCGTTAAATTAGGGCCAAAAGTCGAACCACGCGCGTGCGTGTGCTCGAGTGCTGAAAACCCATCCCCTCTACGCGCTCGCGTCTGCACAGCACTCGCTCGCTCGAATTTCCCGCTTCGTCTTACCGTATATAAAAGAATGGGCCAATGTACGGTAAATTGCATTGTGAATAAAATTTCTTAATACAACATCACAAAACCAATTTAATAAATTCAAATCCTGGGAAGAACGCTCCTCAGATATTAGTTCTCGGGTTAGTGTTAGCAGACTATAGGCGAAACCACCTTAAGTGCTATCTGTTAATGTTTATTAAATTAGCATTAAAATGGAGAGGTTTATAATATCTTTTGTCCTTGTAGCTGCTAAATACACTCATTATTAAAGCCATAAAGTTGTCTGCCTACTACATTGGAATCTCCACTGAGTAAGTGTTTTTGATGGATTTTATTTAACTTTATTATACTCTGGTCCTTAGATCTAATGTCATACTTCTTCACTTATATTGTTTGTGAAAAGGTTTACCACGGTCAAACAGAGCAGCCACTACATCATCATACATGAACAAGCACCTCACAAAACAAAAACATTTCATTTTCATAATTAAAACTTTTGAATGGTAGGCCTAGTGTGTGGATCAGAGACAAGATCTTGACACCTCATTAACTATAATTTGTTCTGTGAACAGCTCAGATACCACCTTCTCGAAAGTCTTCTGCATAAAATAGAAATAGGATTCAGCGCGACTCCACTAAATTTGGATTACCTGGAGTTCCTTTGTCATCAGGAGCTGTATCTTCTGCAGGCCCTGTCTAATCACATTGAAGTACCTCCTGCTATCACCCTGGCTTTGCAAGAGCTCTTTGACCTTGTGAGGGCACATCTGGAACGTCCAGCCCCATGTGTCACACAGGAAGTCGCTGCCACCAATAGACGACCCAAGATTTTGATTGAAGAACAATGTTTGAAAGAAATGCTCCATACTCAACTTCCTGTGCCTTGCATAGCCACACTGATGGGTGTTTCAAGAAGAACAATCTTAAGAAGAATAAAAGAGTATGAGCTCTGTGTTAGGGAACTTGACAATTTGGTTTCTTCTGTCAAGAATGATCTACCAAATGCAGGCTACAGGATAGTCAATGCAGGCTGCAGTCAATGGGCTACAGGGTTCGGTGGAGAAGAGTTGCAGCCTCCATGCATAGGGTTGATTCCATGCGCATCATATAAAGGTTGTCAAGTCTTGGCTGTGTTGTACGCAGAATGTACCAGGGCCTTTGTCTCTAGTACACGTGGACACAAACCACAAGTTGATCCGGTTTGTATTACCAGCAAATTTATTTGGAGTAAACCCTGGGTGGATTGGTGTGAGGTGGTGGTGGGGCTTTGGAGAAGATTTCCTGCCGATCAACACTAGCAACTTATATCTATCTGTCATGGAGGTCTCGGGACTCACAGATATTCAGAGACATGTGGATAGTTTACCAGTGGTTTTCAGCAGGAAATAGTTATTACTACAAATTGTCACCCCCCCCCCGCCCCCCACAGAAACTGGATCTGGCTATAGTGGGAAAATCTTTTTTTTTTTTTTATTTGTGAGAACTTGAAAGCAAAACAAAACTTGGAAAAAATATATGCTCATTCACCAATTTTCTAATCTGGGGTCTAAAGTGGTCAGGCTTGCAAGTGTATTTGGTTATTTGTCTATCCTAGCCTGTTGCAGTGTATATTTCCTGTATATTTTGCATGTAAAAAATGTTGTTTGTTATGTCAGTGCTTAATATTATCATGTAGTCTTCATGAACTTTCTTCATCTTGGCCAGGGACTGCATTTGAAAAGTAGCCACTTGACTAAAATTGGCACATTTTCAGAAATGCCAGCAACAATACTGATAATGAACACCCCTCTAACTGACTCTCAGTTGGTTTAGAAAAAAGACTTTTAAGAGAAAAGAAAGCCTTCCTTTGGTTTTGCATTTTTCTCTTTTTTGTTGGCTGTGCACAATATATTAGAAGAATACCTTACAATTATATTAGTTAAGAAATAACAGATTGCGTATATACAATATTAAGGTGATAACAACAACCCTCACTGTCTCTAGGTGCTGCTTCAGACAGGGCATTCTGCAGCAGGGACACCACCCGTCGTGCAGCATCCAGCAAATCTCCCTATCACAACAGCCCACATAACAGAATAACATTAGTGTATGATTCAGTAGGGCTAGTCCAGGTCTGGAAAGTAGTTGGGCCAGATTTTTAAACCAAGAAATTTAGCTGGGCCAGACATTTTCAGCGGCCCAGTAAGCAACAGGTAATGGCATTTTAAACAAACACAAATCAAGGTTATTTTAAAAAACTACAACTGAACAGAATCTGAGAGCAATATTTTTTTTCACTTCTGAAATGAGAAAAATATTTTGGTCGTATCTGACCTAGACGCATCCCAAAGAAAAAAAATGCCTATTAGATGGTAAACAGACATAAAGAAAAAGGGAAAAATCGTCTATAATCATCATCCGCTTATACTGTGGTGATCCATTTCACCCACACAGGCATGATCACCATTAGCGGTTTTCACATTATTGTCGAGGTGACTATTCACTTTACCTCTGCTTTCTCCGACATCTTCCTGATTCTGCCGCCAACAAGGGGCTCATAGGGTGGAGACTGAGGGTGTTAAACAGACCAATCTTTTGTCACTGAATGCAACAAATAATGTATTTATCTGTCAAAAGTCCAGCACCAGGAAAAGCAACAGAGTGACAGTAGAAACTGTAATAATAATGGAAGTGCGCCGCCCTACAGGGAAGGAGGAGTGATGGGAGTCCCGGTGGTGGCTAAGCGCGCGTGGGGAGAGGCGTCGTACTGTGAGGCTTCATGAACTTCCGATGGGGCAGTGCTGTCATACAGCGGGGAGCCTGAGAGGGGCACTGTGGCCGGGTGCGAGAGCCCTGGGTAATGAGTTGTAGAGCTGCGCAGTGTCACGATCGGGTACAAGCAGGCAGGCGATCGTGCGGGCAAGGCGTGCAAGGAGCAAGCGGACAGGCAAAAACGGGAGTTTAATTAGGAAGCGCGGACGGGGAAACATCTCACGCATACAAACATCAATGACAGACACTGGACTCAGGTAAGACACGGACTGAAATACACAGGACTGAGCAAATTAACTAGATACAGCTGGGTACAAATCGGGAGAAAACACGTGGGTAATCAGGGGGCGTGGCACACAGGAGGAGCGGACGAGCCGGGCATGACACGCAGGAACTGAGAGCCCAAGCTGTTGGACATTCCACTGGACTAGGAGACTGGGGTGAGTGAGGAGGAGCTCATTGACCACAAACTGGGATACTGGCTGTGTGTGAGCAATGGGGTGGAGATTAAGGAAAGACGTTAAATCAGCATGCAGTGTTGCCTGGAAACAACAACAAATATACTAGTGTCACTGTACTAAAACAATATCAAAATAATGCCTATTTTTTATTCATTTTACTTGTAGAGTGCAAAGTACAAAGGAAAACAAAGAGTAACTATGGCGAAATAAATCAAAGCATGTCCCAGAATGATGGGCCTGAATGGATCAGGACAGAAGAAGGCGAAAGTCCTGTTAACGAGGTGAGACGATGCAGACACAGGCCAGGATGTGGGTATAGGCGAGAACAAGAGGGAAGACGGGGGCCCGAGACTCAGCATGGGGACAGGTGGGGGAGGGGAGGCACGGGCTCACCTGGAGCTGCTCCCGGAGGTGCCGCTATGACTCATGGGTAACATGCCGGAATGGGACGGCACCTGTAGGCTGGACCAGTTGTCATGGGAGGGCAACATGGACAGACAGGTAGACGAGCTGTCTGAATAAGCAGCTGCAAGTATAAAACAATAAATGAAGCAGGTATGTGGTGGGCAGTGTTACAGCGTCCTTAATATGGTCAATACAGAAAAGGCATGTTATCATGTTATGTATATACTGCCTCCAGTTACTTAATGCCTAACTTTAATACATTGATTGATTTGTTCACTGCTGCAGCCTGTGTCAACTTTCCTTTCAGACAGATGTAAAGTCCATTCTGTTTTTGTTCTGTGTAGTTTTTTTTGAACAGCATATGGCTGAATTCTGTTAAACCTCAGACTGAAGAAAATTGTGTTAATTGAAAAGCAAATATCAAAAACTCAGTCTGCAGGAATGTTTTTCTAAATATTTCTGTGGACTTTTGGAAATTTCACGAAATTCCATTGCTCCATTACATAAACACTGAGTGAGATTTCATTCCCATTACTGCAACGTATGAAGAGGATTATGACTTATTACTTTAGGTTATCGGACTGAGTGAGTTTTCGAAATTTGCTCTTCGATAACTGAAGCAGTGCTGTGAATGCAGAGGTTATATGCGTCGCATATCAACAGAACTGTATGTTTATGTCTTGTCTTAATTATTTTGATTAAATGTCTAACTATTCCCAATATGTGTGAACATACTTGGCCAAATAAAGCTGATTCTGATTCAGTCAGAGGGTAATCGTCGGTGTGCTGTACTATCGTGGTGACCCACACAGAGAGCTTAGGACCATGATTTCAGTGTGTGCTTGTGTGAGGGGACAGGCAGGGCGGCGGCTCACTGGGTGATGCACTCCTGTGGGTATAGGGGCTGGGATAGGGGGCGGAGCAGTTACTCCTCAAGGAGGAGTAACAGTCACAGCCGTGGGGGGAGGAGAGGGAGAGGGTGCTCCCAAACTGGGGGTGTGGGTTTGATGAAGAGCAGAGAGACCCTGAGCCTGGGATGAACCAGCTGCCTACTGAAACGAAAGCGGATAAAGACAGAAACTAGAACCTCAAACTAAACAACACAAACAACAATATCAAGTTATATTCAATCATTAAACCGTTATATATTTAATCTAAACAATAGTAATAAATATCGTTCCGATTCAAAATATCATTTACGGGTGAATCTTATGACTTGCATTGGGAAACAGGAAACGGGCCAAGCTGCAGGGCCAGTTCAAAGGCATAGTGCGAGGCGCCCAGAAAGGGGGCGAGGTCTGGGCGGAGTCAGCTAAAGAAGAAAAAGGCCTGACCTTTTTCTGGATGCTGTGGACTGTGTTTGTGTGTGAGCTGCAGCTGCATGTTCCTTACATTTTTTTTATTAACACCAGCACCGTGAGGTTTGGCCTGGACTGGGTCCTGTCCTGCACGGTTGAAGACATGTTGACTGATGGTCAGCCCGTGTTCTGTTGGATCCCACAGAAAGGAAATGGGAATCCCGTTTGGATCGGATGCTGACAGTTGAAAAAAAACTCATGTCTGTGTGTTATGAAAGAATATCAATAAATGTTTCCGAAAGGGGATGACTCATTTGGTAATTATTTACGGCTTATGTTATGGCTGAGAAATTTACAGTCTTTACTAAAGTCTGACTTCTTTCGAGTCACCTTTAATATAGATTGGACACTCTCTATGCTATGTACAATACTTATATAGATGGTACATGTTTACTTGCTTGCACAGATGGTTGATTAGGTAATTAGTGTAAGTGTGTGTGTGTGTGTGTGTGTGTCCAATCGCATGTATGTCCAAGGTCCATAGTAAGTAATATACACTGATCAAGAGATGCCTGAAAGTGGATGAAAGAGGACATTAGTGGGTGTATCACTTAGTGTAACGGGTGCAGGAAAATGAGCAGGACTGCAAGCCATATAATGACCCACTGTCCTTATCTAGCTCTTAATACAGTATGCATACAGTGATGTATCTACAATGGACAGCTACTATAAGCAGATAGCACAGTACAGGTGCTTAATCTGTATGCTATTTCCATCCATCCATTGTCCAAACCGCTTATCCTACTGGGTCACAGGGGGTCCGGAGTCTATCCCGGAATCAATGGGCACGAGGCAGGGAAGAACCCAGGATGGGGGGCCAGCCCATCACAGCTCACACTCACACACCATTCACTCACACATGCACACCTACGGGCAATTTAGCTACTCCAATTAGCCTCAGCATGTTTTTGGACTGTGGGGGGAAACCGGAGGAAACTAGCAGCTTTGTGTGGTAATTGTTTGTATTAAAAATACATTGGATCAAGTCAAATTATTTTTATGAAGAATTAACATCTAAAAGCTGCTAGTAGACCGTGGGAAAATAATTTTTCTATTTTCTTGCTGCCATCTCGTGGCCAAAAGTAGGTATTGCAATTTCCATCATATGTAAGAGGGCCTGCCCATCAGAGTAATGTACATCCTGTGACATGTATTGACTATCAAGACAAACTGAAACACGGTGTATTAGGCTGTCAATGAGTACTGGACTAGGGTGAAAAACTGCCTGATAATCTACCTATTAACTAGAAGAGTACAAACTGGAGACGGATCCCCTAATACAGAGGGATTAACGTCTGTGCCACATCCAGAACCATTCAGTGTAGGAGTCTGGTGGTTCTACTGGATACTGACAAGTACCCAGCCCCTTTGTTCCCTCTGATAATCATCAGTCCTCCTCTGAATGCCTTCACCACTCTATTCCTGAATAGGTACACATTTAAATATGCTAGCAAGATCAAGGTATTGGGATAACTGTTAGGTTCGCTGTTAAGAGAGTTGCAGTGAAAACCATCATACACAGTGGCCCTTTCTGGATAAGATTACCTCCCTCTGATCTAACAGGTCAAGATCAAAGCAAGGTGCATTGCAATGTCTGACACCCAGCACACTACAGCATATAAAATACAGGTATCCATCGCCTTCCGCATTTGGAACCAGGACCACTTGTTGCAAGTCAATTTGGGCGTATCTCAAGTTATACGAGAGAGGCAAGACATTAAGGACAGTATACACAGTACTGAAATAATAATGTACATATTAAACCACAGCACTTAATAAACAGATACTGCACTTACATTTCACAAAAAAAAAATAAAGCACAGATTGCACTAAGAAATCAAAAGATGCATGTGCTAGCAAACAGTGGGAGCTGAGGAAGAAGCAGTGGTGAAATACTTTATTGTACAGTACAGTAAGTTTCTTTTTATAGAATGAAATAGCATACAGGGGGCGGCATGGTGGTGCAGTGGTTAGCACTGTTGCCTCACACCTCTGGGACCCGGGTTCGAGTCTCTGCCTGGGTCACATGGGTGTGGAGTTTG
This sequence comes from Brienomyrus brachyistius, assembly GCF_023856365.1. NCBI lineage: Eukaryota > Metazoa > Chordata > Actinopteri > Osteoglossiformes > Mormyridae > Brienomyrus > Brienomyrus brachyistius. The sequence continues at coordinate 499,952 of NW_026042381.1, read as the reverse complement.
CATGTTCTCCCCATGTCGTCGTGGGGTTTCCTCCCGCAGTCCAAGAATATGCTGAGAATATGCTGAGGCTAACTGGAGTTACTAAATTGCCCGTAGGTATGCATGTATGAGTGAATAGTGTGTGAGTGTGCCCTGTGATGGGCTGGCTCCCCATCCTGGGTTGTTCCCTGCCTCGTGCCCATTGCTTCCGGGATAGGCTCCAGACCCCCCACGACCCAGTAGGATAAGCGGTTTGGACAATGGATGGATGGATGGAAATAGCATACAGATCTTATAAGCACCTGTACTGTGCTATCTGCTCATAGTAGCTGTCCATTGTAGATACATCACTGTATGCATACTGTATTAAGAGCTAGACAAGGGTCATTATATGGCTTGCAGTCCTGCTCATTTTCCTGCACGCGTTACACTAAGTGATACACCCACTAATGTCCTCTTTTATCCACTTTCGGGCATCTCTTGATCAGTGTATATTATTTACTATGGACCTTGGACATACATGCGATTGAACGCACACACACACTTACACTAATTACCTAATCATCCATCTGTGCAAGCAGGTAAACATTTACCATCTATGTAAGTATTGCACATTGCATAGAGAGTGTCCAATCTATATTAAAGGTGACTCAAAAGAAGTCAGACTTCAGTAAAGACTGTAAATTGGCAGCCATAACATAAGCCGTAAATAATTACCAAATGAGTCATCCCCTTTCGGAAACATTTATTGATATTCTTTCATAACACACAGACATGAGTTTTTTTTCAACTGTCAGCATCCTTCTCGATTGTCAGAAGCTCTGCGCTAGAGGGAGGTTTACTGGTCTTATACTCTTCTGGCACCTTGTGTGATTCCTGACTTGGGACATCAGTTTGGCTCCTTCTGTATGTGGTTTACATTGTATTTGTTCTTTAAAGTTGCCCCTTCAGAATTAGACAGTGTAACCAGCTTGCCACATATTGCCTGGATGACATAAGGTCCGGTAAAATCCGGTTCCGTTCTTCCTCCTTTCCGTCCCCGCTTCCTCATGTTGAACAGAAGCGCCTCATCTCCAACATGATAAACTGTGTTTTGGTACCTCTTTTGTATTCGTTTACCACATGCCTGCTTCTGTTTTTCCTGTGACTAGGAGATGTTTTCAGCTGTTGTTGCTTATTGTCTCAACTACTTTATTTTTTTCATCAAAAAACGTGCCGTAGCTTTTCTCATCGGGAAGAATAATTGTGGAAAGCTGAAGTGGAAAAACATTCATAGCAAATTATTATTATTCACAGATCATTATAAAGAGTCATTTTCTAAAAGCATTAAGAACAATGTAATTTGCTGTTTCAAGATATGTTTTTAAATAACTACTTGTCAGTCATAAGAAACTCTTCAACACACATGATCCGATCTTGCCACAAATCATTTTTAATCTCACTTTTGTTGCCAGCAGTTCAGACATTAATGGCTGTGTGTTGAGTTATTTTGAGGGGACATCAAATTTACACCATTATACAAGCTGTACACTGATTACTTTACATTCTATCAGAGTTTCATATCTTTAACGTTGTCCCTTGAAAAGATATAATAAAATATTTACAAAAATGTGTGGGGTGTACTCACTTTTGTGAGATACTGTATATTAAGGGATTGATTGTCAATAATATCAGTAATTCCTGATGTAATGTTAAAAGAATAGAGCCTGTCTCACACAGTTCTAAAACAACCTCAAAAACAGACTTACCATTTTATGTCATCATTCGTTTTCTCATCCAGGCCATTGGTTTGGGGATGATATGCAGCAGTGATCAACGGCAGAACAGGGGCTCTGAACGCAGTATGGATTAAAAAGGAATTAACCATCTCTCTCAATATAAAATTAGGATCATTTATTCTCTACAGAGGCCCCCATAGAATAGTGCATCCATCCCCTCACTCATGTTTAGACAGACGTAAGGCAACAGGCCAATGACATTCAGAACAGCAACAACATCAACAATTGTACAGCTAGTTTTAAAATTTAATAAAAAAGACAAACCAATTAGGTAATATTAATCAAATTATTAAAATGTGCAGTTTAATAGTCAGAAATAATTTGCGATTTTAAGAGCGGAAAGGATACATTAAAACTCAATTACATTTATCCCTTAATAATATAAAAAGGTTTTTGAATTTTACATCATGATAAATGCGAACTATATGTGATTACTAATTACTGTTGACTAATTTCCTGTCTGGACGTTTCCCTCCTCATTGTTAAAAGTCATTATATGTCTGGGTGCCAGTCAGTGGAAGCACACAGACATGTTGGCCAGCTGTCATATTCATTCAGCACCAGCCCATCAAGTAGAGAATTCAGCACCACGGACAGTGACCTGTGTTACAATGACATCAGGTCATTGGCTCTAAATATTTTTCTAGAAATAACTAAATGGCTCTATTGTAGAAATTTCCAGCCAGAGTCTTGTGGTGCGTTCGTTTTTCTCTCGGAACTTGGAAATTCCAAATTGGGTGACATCACATCCAACAATCTCCCGTTCAAGCTAGCACAACTCGGAACAAACATGGCTGCCTCCATGAATACGCTGCTGTGTTGTTGCTTTATATTTTAGCAGTTATGGAGTAAGATTATTATTTCAGACAAATAAACAAGAAACAGGAACTAGTCAAACCACATTAAAAGCTTTATAAAGTATTTTAGTACATTCATAGCGATATTCTTTTTTCGAGAGGCAAACAAACTACAAACAAACCAAAAACACTAACAAGTCTGGTAAAAATCTGATATTGCATGTTAGGATACTGTTTACGGTCACAATATGGTATTCTCTAAATCGAACACGTGCAATTACATTAATAATTACTAATAATTATAAATAATAATAATAATAAATGGGCGGTATGGTCGTGCACTGGTTAGCACTGTTGCCTCACACCTCTGGGACCCAGGTTCAAATCTCCGCCTGGGTCACATGTGTGTGGAGTTTGCATGTTCTCCCCATGTCGTCGTGGGGTTTCCTCCGGGTACTCCGGTTCCCCCCCACAGTCCAAAAACATGCTGAGGCTAATTGGACTTGCTAAATTGCCCGTAGGAATGCATGTGAGAGTGCATGGTGTGTGTGAGTGTGCCCTGCGATGGGCTGGCCCCCCATCCTGGGTTGTTCCCAGCCTCGTGCCCATTGCTTCCGGGATAGGCTCCGGACCCCCCGTGACCCAGTAGGATAAGCAGTTTGGAAAATGGATGGATGGGATAATAATAAATTTAACAAAATAAACATTTTTAAGGATTTGTAAAATAGAATTAATGTTGAGTGTGTAAGCCGCCATGTTGAAATTACGTCACAGGGGCAACTCGGACAAGAAGATTCTGTCAGACATTAACGTCATAAAAGAGGCGTTTCTAATGGGAAGTGATGTTTTTCGTGACGTTTTTGTCCGAGTTGGAGTGAAATAATCAAACGCAGCATGTGTTCCTATTTGAAGAGAATATTCTATTTTTATTCTAAGGAACTACAGAAAATCAGCTCTGCATGTGATCTCCCCTTTACTGCTCGAGCAGGGCACACGCACATCAACAAGTGTCAAGGCAGCAAGTGCATGCAAACAACTTCTCAGGACGGTTACAGTATAGGACCTTCAGAAAGAGCCAGACTGCGGCGTCATTCAGAGATTCCATTGTCTAAGGCTTGCACTAAAACATTACAGCATATTTAAACAAAGTAGCATGGCACCTGTGTCAGAATCCCTCCCTGCCTTGTTCTGTTCTCTCTTTGTTGTCCCCATTTAGCCAGCACATGTCACTGGCCATCCTGACTCCTCTTTTGATTGTGGGTTTTAAGGATATCAGTGGGTCTGTGTTTTCATAATTGTCCCCCAGGCCACCATGCTGCTCAGCCCTTGATTCCAACTACAGTTGCAATCAGGTGGTTCTCAATCTACTAGGACTGTATAACAGGATTGGCCACCTGTTCTACCTTTACTCGTTCAGCCGCATTCATGAGTCTGGCCTATAGGTTATTCAAATTTTGTCCTGCCAAATTTACCGGACAGGAGGTGGACACTGCAAATGAATGTGTGAATACTCCAATACCTACATCTTTACAAGTTACCTGAAGTGGTTTGGTAAATGATTGTGAGGTTGGAAGTCCTTCTTGATGTCTGTTTGCAGCTCATCCACCAGCAACTGCACGAGTTGTCGCTCCCAGAGGGAATCCCACTCTCGGTCCGCTGGAGGGTCCATCTCACTGTAGCTGGAGTATGTTTCCATCAGTCACTTGGCGTGGGGCTCACAGAATTTACCAGGCTCCTGTTTAATCTGACGCACCTTAGTCCAGTCCATGCATCTGGGGAACTTCTCTGAAAATCTCTGGCAGATTCTTTGCAGCTATACTTGATATTGGGTACTTGCCGCAACTAAGTAATGGGTTGTTGAATCAAAGTCCCGTTCCATGTCAAAAATAACCCCATTTTAGGGTTTTGTTAAACAACTGGTCTAATTTGGATGCAGAGGTTCTGCACGGAAGGCCCAGTCTCTGAAGGGCTGTGGCATAGCGAGGCCTGTTCTGCCTGGAATCCGGCAGGTCACTGGCAACATCCCCCAACTCCTTCATCTATAAGGTCGGGAAACCAGAACGTTTACTCCCCCTTATGGATAAGGACATACCAACGTTGGGGCAACTCCTGCTGCCTGAGTCTTCAACCAAGTCCAAAACAAAAGTATACAATGTTAGGAAGGGTAATTCAATGGTATGAGACTGAAACTAGAAACTGTAAATCGGATGGAGTTAAATAGCAATACTGTGGAAGAGGCATGGGAATTTTTTAAAAGCACATTGTTGCAAGTGCAAAAGAACTTCATACCCGTTTCCAGAAAAACTAAATCTAGGAAACTGCAACCAAGCTGGTGTCATGACCTGCTTGTACGATCCTCGTGTGTGCCACGCCCCCTCATTAACCATGTGTGCTGCCCCGATTGTAACCAGCTGTTTTCTGTCAGTTTGAGTAGTCCTGTGTATTTAGTCCACATTCAAGTCTGTTTCCCCAGTCCTGTCATTGAAATCTCTCGCTGTTGGTACCTGTTTTCATCAATAAACCCTCATTCCCGACTCTCCGTTTCCCGGATCCTTGATTCCTCGCTTCCTGCCTGTTCGTCCAGCACGCGATGTCACAGGTGGTTTACTACGAAAATTAAGAATAAAGTCAGGAGCAAAAGGGCTTTCTTCCACAAATGGAAATTAACTAATGATTTCAAAATAAAGCAGGAGTATCTACGTCTACAGGTTTAGTTAATAACAGTTATAAGGATGACGTTAAAAGTTTCTTCCAATATTTTAACTCCGAAAGAGCTCTAAAAGCTGAAAATCACTCATTTGCAGGATAGTAAGGGCCTTATAATTGAAAATGAAATTGATATAAATGAGTTTAATGATTATTTTACAATGGCTGTTCACAGTAGAATAGCTTACCACCATTTAGTACAAATACAACGATGTCTATGACCAATATATGTATAACTGAGGCTGATGTGGTACAAAGCCTAGCTAAGCTCAAAATAAATAAATCGCAAGGCCCTGATGGCATCTTATCTATAGTTTTAAAAGAGATGAGGGGTATTATTAGCCAACCTTTAACTTTACTATTCCAGAAATCATTATCTGCTGGTGTGGTATCTTCTGATTGATGTTAGATCATGTCTCATGTCCAGAGAGGCTACAACAGGATCTGGATTTAATTAGCGACTGGGCTCATACGTGGCAGATGAAATTTAACATAGATAAATATAAGGTAATCCATGCAGGGAGCAGAAATATAGTAAATATAGTAAAGTACAGATATTTTATGGGTTCCACTGAAATAAAGGTAGCTGATTACGAGAAAGATCTCGGTGTGTATGTTGATACTTCCATGTCCCACTCTTGCCAGTGTGGGGAAGCATTAAAAAAAGGCAAAAGGATGTTGGATTAAACTCCACACACCTAGAGATGTAAGTCAAGAGAAGTGATGCTACGATTATATAATTCCTTGGTAAGATCCCACCTAGAATACTGTGTGCAGGTTTGGTCACCATACCTTCAGAAGGACATTGCTGCCTTGGAAAAGGTGCAACGTAGGATGACTAGAATGATTCCTGCACTTAGAGGAATGTCTTATGAGGAGAGGTTCGCTGAGCTGAATCTGTTTAGCCTCAAGCAAAGGAGACTATGGGGGGACATGATCCAGGTATATAAGATTCTAACAGGTCGGGATGCTGTTCAGCCAAATGACCATTTCAATATTAATTTAAAATACTAGAACTCGTGGCCATAGTGGAAATTAGCTGGAGAACATTTAAAAATGAATCTGAGGAAGCACTTCAATTCAATTCAATTTTATTTATATAGCGCTTTTAACGACATGCATTGTCACAAAGCACTTTACATTTAACCGGCCAGAACCCCACCAAGCAAGCCTGAGGCGACAGTGGCAAGGAAACTCCCTCTAGCAGGAAGAAACCTTGAGTGGAACCTAGACTCAGAAGGGGACCCCATCCTCCTCTGGGCGACCAAGGAGCATGAAACTGCATTTACATTGACATTCATTAGAGTTCATATAGTTATAAAGTCCCAGTTGGTTTCATGTAGTTATATCCAGGAGTCCAGGTGCGGGTTCACACGGTGTAGTCGGCTCGGTATCAGCTCGAAAAAGAGAAGATGGAGAAGAGTTATTGCCCTACACCTAACCGGCAGGACTAAAGCAACTATGACAGCCTGCCTAAAAGAGTGACCTGGAAGGAAGCACAGGCATGAGGGTTTACAGAGGTTTTGGCGTCAAGCCACCTCCCATCCACAGCTTAAGTGATCGGCGAGAGTGGCAGGACGACAGCACCAATCCCCCCTTTCCCCTTCAATCTCAAATAACTATGAACCTCCAGATTTCCCATTCACCTTAGAAAAGAAGATTTAACTATCCAAAAGACTGGCGAAAGAGGTACATCTTAAGCCTTGACTTAAAAGCAGAGATTGTGTCTGAGTTCCGAACACTAATAGGAAGTTTATTCCATAGCTGTGGTGCTTTATGAGCAAATGCTCTTCCCCCAAAGGTAATGTTCTTTATTCTGGGTACGGATAGAATACCTCCATCTCGTCATCTAAGTGTATGATTCGGAACGCAAATGAGGTCACTCACATACTGCGGTGCAAGACCATTTACAGCTTTATAGGTTAAGAGCAGTGTTTTGTAGTCAACACGAAATCTAACTGGCAGCCAGTGCAGTGAAGATAAAATTGGGGTAATATGATTATATGTTTTAGTTTAACTATTGCTAGTAGCGGTTCAATCAATGCTGGGAGCATCGCTGAATAATTTTGATGGAACAGGGTCTAGCATACAAGTAGATGAATTTGAAGATAAAATTAAGTACATCAGTTCTGACTGGTTAACCAATATTCAATATTCAAAATGTTCTGTTTAATTGAGCATATTTTTGGTCAAAAAGTTTCATAAAGTCGTCACTGGAAAATAACCAGTGGTCTGGTTATTAGTCAGCTTGGACACCATAGTAAATAGGAATCTAGGATTATTTTTGTTTATTTCAATTAGTTCTGATAGATACTAGATGATTTGGCGGCACTAAGAGCCTTTTTGTAGCTACCCATAGCCTCTTTCCATGCTAGTTCGAACACCACTAGTTTAGTATGATGCCACTTACATTCTGTAAGGACATAAAACTTATAGGTCCTGCAGGCCCCAACTCTGATCAGCCTGCATCAGTCTATTTCAGAGCTCCGCTGGCCCAGGCAAGACTGGACTCAACTCGTCAAACCACCCCTTTTAAGGAAGGCAAAGGCCTGCCGGCTCCTGAGAGACTGGATAGGAATAACTGGAGCAGCACAGAAAAAGCAAGACCTTTCACCCCCGGAGTGACCAGAGTTCCACAATCAATCCACAGCAACAACAGCTGTCAGCCTCCAGACACAGACACCTTTTCCACTATAAACAGGATAACTCAGCACACATAGATGTTAGGGACAAATACACGCATGTTTGGTCTCGTTTGAATAGGCATGAGACGAGGAGTATTATACTCTCAGATTTAAGGCAGTATAGCTTTTCCTAAGAGAAATACAGAAACTTCGGCTCAACCCACCAAACTGAGAGAGATTCTCTCATGGTAGAACAAGGGAATTACAACCACCCCCTAAAGTGATCTGATTGGCTGGGGACTTGAGAACCAAGGTCAGCAATGCCCCTAAAATTAACCATTGACCGAAATTAGTCAGTCTTCAGAAACATGCCATCACCTGGTCTGGATACTTAAGGAAGGGCTTCAGAAGTAGTCGGGGAGTCACTCTGTAATCAGAGCTCCCGCAGAGAACTGGGTGAAAGTCTATCTGTAGTCAGATACTTTCCACAGAACTTTGTTCACTCTCAGCTGAGGAATGTGATTGTTTAATATTGTATTTGTCCAAATGTATTTACAAGTATGTGTCCACATGTCAATAATTGTATATTGTAGTATTTTTAATAAATGTTGTTTCGATTACTTTATGACTGTCTGATTTGCTAACTTCTTCATAAACTTTCCAGATTGGACTTCTATCCTTATTAGGACTATGGTGGTAAATACTATCTTGCAGCCTCTGGGTTAAATCCCATTTATTTATCCGGGTCCCAAACTTGACTGCCCAAGTTAAGTTAGGTGGATACCAAAACTACACCTCTGGAGTTCGCACACGCTGATGACAGGTACCGGTCTACCCTCTGAGGGGCGTACACACTATGTTCCTAGGCACCGGGCATAGTCCCTGAGACGCTCACATGGTAAGACAATGGGTGGCATCGGCGGAGGCCCAAAGTAAACCTCGTACAACCTTTTTTATTTTTAACTGAGCAATTTTCTCTAGTGGAATTAAGCATAGATGCTAAATAATCCGTAATGCTATCAAGTTCAGCAGAATTCGACATTAGTTTGGTTGAAAACGATAGCTCAGGGAGGTTATCGATAAAGTTACTTGCTGTATTTGACGTGATTGTACGTTTGGCATATAGAAGCGAGTCGGGGGGCTAATATTTTGAGCAAGGGAAATATTGAACGCAATAAGATGATGGTCAGAGATAATACTGGACTGAGGCAGTAGAGTTGAATACATGATATGAAGACAACTGGATCACAACTGGATCACGGGGGAATCATAAGCAGGGAAGAACACACAGGCAAACAGCAGCAGCAACATTAAAGGCAGGACTGAGAAGCACATTTATACAAGGCTAAGCAGGGAGCAAACTAGAGGCACCTGAAATGAGTAACACAAGGGCAGGAAGGAGAGGTAAAACAAACGCGGAACAGGCATGGCACGTTATACCACACTAGGGAGGAAACGGGAGGTTCAGGAGGGCAGGGTGTGGCAGGGATCCGTTTCAAAATTTAATTTTGGCTTGTACAAACCTTGGTAAAAGCTGCAAAAGATCGATCAACCACTTTCTGAGCTATTGTCTTAACAAACAAAGCATCTGTTGGGGTGGCGGTGTCTGGGGAATACCATGTGTAATACACCTTGTGAAGATTTATATGTAAAACAAAATATTTTTTGATTCTATCACACATATAGAAATTATCCATCCATCCATTTTCCAAACCGCTTATCCTATTGGGTCGCGGGGGGTCCGGAGCCTATCCCAGAATCAATGGGCACGAGGCAGGGAACAACCCAGGATGGGGGGCCAGCCCATCGCAGGGCACACTCACACACCATCCACTCACACACACACACCTACGGGCAATTCAGCAACTCCAATTAGCCCCAGCATGTTTTTGGACTGTGGGGGGAAACCGGAGTACCCAGAGGAAACCCCACAACGACATGGGGAGAACATGCAAACTCCACACACATGTGACCCAGGCGGAGACACGAACCCGGGTCCCAGAGGTGTGAGGCGACAGTGCTAACCACTGCACCACCATGCCGCCCCTTATAGAAATTATTCTAGGTTTAAATAGTAATTTAGCTGAGTAACTAGGCTGAAATTCTAGATAGTTGCAATTTTAAGAATTATTACTATTATTCACAGCTTTTAAGCATGCAGTTGGATGACGGATGGATGGATATTCAGCCACCAGAAATGCCAATTGTTGTTAAGAGGATCAAAGTCTGCAAAGTAGTATGCAGGGTTTAAGGCCAGAACACAGCATACTCTCCGACAGAAAGCATAAAGTTCACTGGGGGAATTTCTGTGGCCACTGCCTGAACAGCATGTGTGGAGAATGTTTATGAGGGTCGAGCCATGCAGAGCTGCTGGCCCTGGCATGTAATGATGAATCACAAATCAGTTAAAAATCGGTGCAAATGCATGAAGATTTAAACCGGCTGATGTGGAAAATGAATCACTATTGTAGGAGTACTTCACAGTACTTTAACAGAAAAACTGGTGTAATATTACATTTGATTTCACAATGTGAGTTTGACGTCAGATGTCACTGCGTATCACGTCGACATCGTACGTCAGTTTTTGGTTTTGAGCGAACGCGAGATGATGAATGAATTTGAAACTGAGGACGGCACAGTGGTTAGTGCTGGCTTCGGTCCAGGGCCCTTTCTGTGTGGAGTTCGCATGCTCTCCCCGTTTTCGCCGGGGACTCCAGGTTCCTCCCACGGTCCAAAAGCATGCAGGATAGGTTGACTGGTGAGTCTAAATTGGCCCTGTAGTTGTGTGAGTGTGTGCGACCTGCGGTGTGTAGGTGACTGCCTGGGCTTGGTTCCTGTCTGCGCCCCTTGTTCCCGGGATAGGCTCCGGTCTCCCCCGCGATCCCAGTTGGGATTAAGTGGTTTCAGAAAATGGATGGATGGACGCACCGCCCGATCTTCAATTGGCGGTGTGGCAGCATATTAGCTTTCCGGTAATCACAAACGAGGAGGAAACAGCGAGAAAAGCACAGACAAGACATAAACTGCATGCAAACATTGTAATAGACTGATAACATACACAAACAGGTCCACTGGCACCACCGTGAGCTGAGTGAAGATTATTAAAAGGGCAAAGCACGCTAAAAAGCTGCACATGCAAACCTTAGCTTATTTATTTGATTTATTTTTTTTTATTTACTTATTTTGATTTGGGATTTTTTTCAACAGTATTTTATTCAAATTCAGTTGCACTGTTCACAACAGTGTCAACAGTTCAGAAAGATAAATATAAGAATATTTTTGAATATATTTGTCTGCAGCTCATTCTGCAAAAAATGAGAAAATTGAACTCAGAATCGTGAATCGTATCAAATGGTGAGTTGAATGTATCGTTACATCCCTAGTTCTTACAGTAGTACTATGGTATGGTGGAGCCACATGACAGGAAGGCAGTACATTGCGAAGTCTGTTAAGAACATCATTCGCACTGAACTGCCCTCCATTGACCAGCTGTACTTTAACTGCCACAGTAACAAGGTTCAGTCTATAATCCAGGACTCTGACCACCATCCACAAACACTGACTAGCAGATTCATGAACAGCTTCATTCGCCAAACAATTCAAACCTGCAGCTTTTGCATCCCCTGTAATAGTCATTTCCACGGCAGCTGCACTGTACAGCTGTTCCTGCACTTTATCCACCACTGACCACGTATCATCCAGTTTTGTCCTGCTTTGTATCGCACTGTTTCTGCACCATGTTGTCTTGTACTCCCTTGTGTTGTTATGCACCATCTGTGTTGTTCTGAGCAGTGCCATGATGCAATATTACAAAAAGATCTTGAGGAAATGCAGAGTTCTGGAGGAGATTCTCACAGATCATGGCATGTGTTTATACTGAAGAAACTGTACAAATTGCTAGACATAAAACACAGGACTGGCAACTGTGGTACGTTTTAACACCTTGATAAAAAACTTAAAATCCATAGTAAGTAGGACAACCTCATAGAACCTTTACTAGTCATTGTTCAGAAGATTAACACGGATTAAAAACCATTACTATGAAAGCACGCTAATCAGTTAAGTTGATTATGTGGAGAGAGAGAAAAAAAACTGTCTTTGAAAAAGATCAACCATAGAACGAAGCTGCAGCATTGACACCCCCTAGTGGTGATTTGAAGATAGTTCTGTCTGTAGCAGCTAAGCAGTAGATTTGGCGTCAGGTGCCATGACAAACTCAGTGCTGCTCGGTTTGAACGGCAGAAGCACAAAAATAAAGGGGGCATCTACTGCACGCCCCCCACCCTTGAAAATGGTACAAATTATCATGCAACAGTTTTCTTAAGTAAGTCTTTTTGGGCGTCTGCAGAAACCTCCACGATGCGATTGCCCTGATTAAGAAGTGCGCAGCGGATACAATTTGGGATGCATCGTTCATCCGATTTATTAATATATAATTATTAGTATGTCTATATTATTTTAGAAACGTTACTTGACGAATATTTTTCATTGAGATTGATTCCCCGTTTAAAATTTTGGTGACACTTCATATTTTTTAAGAGAGACAGACAATTTGACGCATGCAATTTGCAGAAATATGTTGTGCCGCTATAAAGTACACAGGCAGCATGACAAACATAAGTACTCACTGAAGCCACGACATACGCCCGGCTGGCCCCAGCGGTACCCCTAAGAAGAAGGCTTTTTTCACAACCCACGACCATCACGAGGGCAAAAAAAACTGAATAGCCTAGAATTTAGTTAATTACAAGGCACATATTTATTGGAGCAAGAGCTCTAACATAAAACTACCTTGTAATTATAAAGTATTATGGCTGTGAACAATGTACAAACAGGCACAGAAAGTAAAATACTCCAAAAATGCAAAGAACCTAAATATTTTTGTTTCCACCGATTCACTCTTGATGTGTTAGGAGTCACAGTTCAGTAGCCTATTCTTCAGTATCTGCATTTAAGACCACCAACTGCTCTTTCTCCTCCTTCGCTCGTCGGCTCAGAGTATTGGACTTGGTAAGTAATGTTGCCCTTTTGGTTCCAGCAGCACTCTCTGCTTCCTCTGCCATGTGCTCAGCATCCTTTTGTAAACTCTCACATACACTTTCCAGTGAGACTCTCTTCCTCTTGAGTTCCTCAAGTTTTCTTTTTTGCTTTTCGCTCATCTTTCACCTTTGGTCAGAGGCGCTTTGGTTGCTCCCCCACACACTCTGACATGGTCGCATATAAGCCTCTGTGCAACAACTGTTTCCTCTGATAAGTTGCAGGTCTCCACCTCTATTCGTTCCACTTCGGCTTGCCCATAGGACAGCAGCAGCAAGTTCTTGCAGAACATCCAGAGGTCAGGATAAGGCCCACTAACTTTTTGATGTAAAAAGACATCAACTTTGGATGGTGCTGAAGGAATGAAGGATATAAAATCCAAGCCTTTTGCCTCATTGTGCAGGTGATTATCAGACTGCTGGGATATTGCATCACCTGTAATTACATTAATTACAGTAGATTAGATGCAGATCAACAATGTCAATACACAGAATCACATGTAGAATAGGAAAGTGATTTATAACCCAATTTTCCTATGATACCATAAATGTGCAATCATTTTAATTTAATCTTGAGATATCTCTAGGCTCATCAAAGAAAATATAACTGGGCTGATGCTTCTTTTCAAACACCAAGAGTCGGTCTTCTAAATACTGCTAAAATCTACGTGTTAACACTATTCAGTTCAGGGACGGATTATGGGTTGTGTGGGCCCCTGGGTAAAACGTTCGCGAGGCCCCCCCCCCACCACCACCACCTGCACCACCACCACAACCACCACAAGTCAAGGGCCCTTGGCAGCCAAACACCCTCCCTATAGGGTCAGGGGACCTTGTAGGCAGAGGATCAAAGAATGTAGGCCCTCTAAAATAGACAAACGAAAATACATTGCTGATAAGCGTTGCAAATTGTTTTGGGCTTGGGGCCCACGGGCCCCCTGCACCCCAAGGGCCCCTGGGCAGCGGCCCCCGCTAACCCGGTTTGTAATCCGTCCCTGATTCAGTTAGATGTGAAAAAAGAAAAGCATAATTTAAAAATAATATTCTGAACTATCCTATTCTTATCCTATGATTTACCAGCAGATATCCTGCCTGCCAACCGATTCTCCTGCGCAAACTTCTGCATGAGATTTCTCCTTTTCTGCTGGCAGTTATTGTCACGATCGGGTACGGGTGAAGCGGCGATCGTGCGGGCAAGCAGGCAAGCAGGAAGCAGGAATACGGGGCAAACGGGAGTTTAATACGAGGACAGGGACCGGGAAACAGCTCACGCTTACGAACATCAGACATTAATGACAGACAAAGCAAACTGGGGAGACCAGGACTTAAATACACAGAACAAGGCAGCAGGAAACAAGACACGACTGGGCAGGATCAGGAAATCACACGTGGGTAATTAGGGGGCGTGGCACACACGAGGAGCGGACGAGCCGGGCATGACAGAACCCCCCCCCAAAGGCGCGCTACACCGGGCGCGCCAAGGAAGGGGGCGACGGACGGGACGAGGCAGAACAGGACCTGGAAAACAAGAACAGAATTTACGCACGACGGGAAACAGGACCGAAGCACAAAACAAAGCCAGGGACAAGACGTGCGACAAGAGCTGACAAAGGGATGGGAAGGCAGACAGACAGATCAGGAAGGGAGAAACAGAGGGAACAGGCGGAACACAAGGAGCGGGAGTGACGGGAGGGAACGACGGGAAACCAGGAATGGAGAAAGGAGGAAAGACAGGAGGAGGAGCAAACAAAGGAGGGACCAGGGCAGGAGAGAAGGGAGAGAAGGCGGGGGAACAAAGGGGAGCCCGTGGGAGCCCCAGCGGGCGACGGGCGGCAGCCGGAGGGGCCGCAGGCGGCCGGGAGGCCGGAGCCGGAGGGGACCGAGAAGGGGCAGAGGAGACAGGGCGAGGGACCCGCGGAGGGGCCAGGGAGGGAGCAGGAGGGAGCACCAGGGAAGGGGACGAGGGAGCTGGAAGGGGCCAGGGCGAAGGCACGGAGGAGGGGGGAGCCGCAGCAGGCGGCGATGTCCGGGGGAGGGCCGGAGGTAGGGGCCCCGCAGGCGACCGACCAGGACCCGGAGAGGGGAGCGAGGCAGGGCGACGAGGCACCGGAGAGGGACCCGCAGGCGCCAACCGAGCCCCAGCGCAGGCGAGGCAGGGCGAGCCAGGGGGCAGGGCGGGCGGGACCCCAGCCCTGCGTCTGTGTCCCCTCCCTTTACGGGACACAGACCCCAGGTCGGGGTCGAATTCGCCGGGGTGAGAGAGACAAAGTCACTGGAGGAGAAGGGACAGGAGCTGGAGCTGCTGCAGGCGGAGGGGGCGCCTCTGGAGCGCGGTCAGGGACTGGAGCGCGGTCAGGGACTGGAGCGCGGTCAGCTGGCCCGGGAGCCGCTGGAGCGCGGTCAGGACTTGGAGCGCGGTCAGGGGGCGCCTGCCCTGGAGCTGCAGCAGGCGGCTGCAGTGGGGGCGCCTGCCCTGGAGCTGCAGCAGGCGGCTGCAGAGGGGGCGCCTGCCCTGGAGCTGCAGCAGGCGGCTGCAGAGGGGGCGCCTCTGCAGGAACTGGAGCGCGGTCAGGAACTGGAGCGCGGTCAGGAACTGGAGCGCGGTCAGGAACTGGAGCGCGGTCAGGAACTGGAGGTGGCTGCAGTGGGGGCGCCTGCCCGGGAGCTGCAGCACGGTCAGGAACTGGAGGTGGCTGCAGTGGGGGCGCCGGCCCGGGAGCTGCAGCAGGCGGCTGCAGAGGGGGCGCCTCTGCAGGAACTGGAGCGCGGTCAGGAACTGGAGCGCGGTCAGGAACAGGAGCTGGCTGCAGAGGGGGCGCCTGCCCGGGAGCTGCAGCAGGCGGCTGCAGAGGGGGCGCCTGCCCGGGAGCTGCAGCAGGCGGCTGCAGAGGGGGCGCCTGCCCGGGAGCTGCAGCAGGCGGCTGCAGAGGGGGCGCCTCTGCAGGAACTGGAGCGCGGTCAGGAACTGGAACGCGGTCAGGAACAGGAACGCGGTCAGGAACAGGAGCTGGCTGCAGTGGGGGCGCCTGCCCTGGAGCTGCAGGTGGCTGCAGTGGGGGGCGCCTGCCCTGGAGCTGCAGGTGGCTGCAGTGGGGGCGCCTGCCCTGAAGCTGCAGGTGGCTGCAGTGGGGGCGCCTGCCCTGGAGCTGCAGGTGGCTGCAGTGGGGGCAGCGAAGGCGGCTGCGCAGGCGGCGGCGGCTGCACGGGAGCGGGGTCCGCCGGCAATGGCGGCTGCACGGGAGCGGGGTCCGCCGGCAATGGCGGCTGCACGGGAGCGGGGTCCGCCGGCAATGGCGGCTGCACGGGAGCGGGGTCCGCCGCCAATGGCGGCTGCACGGGAGCGGGGACTGCAGCCCTCTGGAGCAGTAAGAGCTGCCGCACGTCCTCTGCCATACTCACCAGCTCCTCGGGGTCGGAAGCGGGAGTAAATGCTGCAAAGCTCCTCTGGAGTCGCTCCGCTAGCCCCGCTACCTCCGGACTTACTGGAGGGACCAGTTCCCCCCAGATCCTCCAGAACAACCCCTGGAGGGCAAAGAACTGGGAGGCGCAGTTCACCGGCTTCCCTAAGTGAGGCGCGGGCAGCGCCTCCGGGGTGGTTACTGCAGGGGGAGAGAGCTGTGTGTCCGTGGGCGTTAACGGAGGGAGCTCCTCGGGACAGGCAATCGCCGGTCTCCTCCTCCTTCTCCGGCGCCCAGCGGCGGCGAGAGGTGGTGCGATGTCCTGAGAAACAGGCGGTGAAAGGATCGGCTCCGGGTAAGGGTAGAGGAAGGGCTCCTCGTCCTCATCCTCACTGGAGAGCCAGTACTTCCACACGGGATCGGGGTAGTGTGTGGTCAGCTTCCGGGCTGGAGGTAGAGCGGGTACTTCCCTCTCATTCTCCTCCGAAGTGATCCATAGCCGGGAGAGCGAACAGGCTCCCAGGCGGATCGTCTCCTCCGGTCCTCTCCTCCTTCTCCGGGGGCCTTTCCTTTTGTGGTCTGTCATTCTGTCACGATCGGGTACGGGTGAAGCGGCGATCGTGCGGGCAAGCAGGCAAGCAGGAAGCAGGAATACGGGGCAAACGGGAGTTTAATACGAGGACAGGGACCGGGAAACAGCTCACGCTTACGAACATCAGACATTAATGACAGACAAAGCAAACTGGGGAGACCAGGACTTAAATACACAGAACAAGGCAGCAGGAAACAAGACACGACTGGGCAGGATCAGGAAATCACACGTGGGTAATTAGGGGGCGTGGCACACACGAGGAGCGGACGAGCCGGGCATGACAGTTATCTGGCTGGTGTGCATTTTGTTTGGGTCCAAGCACGTCATCTCATGTACAATCGAGTACTTCAGAGGGCATTTATCCAAGGCCTTTTTGCACATTTTTGAGAGCACAATCTGGCAATTTTTTTTAATCTGAAGGACACCAAGGTCACTTCCACTGCCTTTGGCTCCTGACTGTCTCTGACAAAAAGATGGTTTGTCAAATTTCCAGAATCTTTCTGCACACTCAGCCCAAGGTTAACACTACCTCAGCTGTACATATCAAACCAGCTCAAACTCCATGTTATTCACATATTTTTTACTTCACAATTGTTTGATACATTTGTATGTAAAGATACCAGTGAATTCACAGAAGTCCCACCTTGATGACAGCCATTCCTATATCCACCTCCTTTGGACTGAGCCAGAGTTTTTGCCTGTACAACAGCTGTACATGTTGCTACACAACACTTAAACATTCTATTTCCTCAATGAACTATTTTTTTTGCAGCAAAAGCCATGAAGCAGCAATAAAATCTTTAAAATATGCTTACCAATAAATATGGTTCTCCCATTTAAACACATGTAAAGATAAACCATGGATATTTAAAAATCATGGGTTCGTTAATGAGTTTAAATGTTATTGAATGGCTTACCTTAAACTTCTCCAGTAAGTCTTCAGCGGTGGAGTGGCTCATGTACTGTGATCCCAGAACCAGGACTGCACTCGAGAGCCATTCTCATAATTCACCCAATACCTGACATGCACATCCAGTTGTTTTCTTTTGATGGTCCTGTTCATACTTACGTCAAACATGACAACGAAGCTCCCTTTTAATATATGGAGCGAGTCCAAATCGCGCAAGAAAAGCGGTTTTATCTTTACCACAAGTGACCCTGCGAGTCAGGGAACATCACCCTGGAGACGGTGTGAATGTCATCATTGGACGTATAGGAGTGATGTCGGCAAACCGTTTGCAAAGCCCATAGCACTTCTGCTTTCAGTGTGGGTTGAGGAGGATGTACTGAAGGCATTATTTGTCATGGGATCCGGAGACACTGCCAAAACGGGTGTAGGCCTATCTTTAGAGGTTGTACTTATCTCCACTGAATAAACATAAATCTGGGCTTATTCTATACTGAACAAAAATATAAACGCAACACTCTTGTTTCTGCTCCCATTTTTCATGAGATGGACTTAAAGACCTACAATTCATTCCAGATACACAATATTACCATTTCTCTCAAACATTTCTCACAAATCAGTCTAAATGTGTGATAGTGAGCACTTCTGCTTTGCTGAGATAATCCATCCCACCTCACAGGTGTGCCACATCAAGATGCTGATCTGACATCATGGGTAGTGCACAGGTGTACCTTATACTGCCCACAATAAAAGGCCACCCTGGAATGTGCAGTTTTTTGCTTTATTGGGGGTCTGGGGACTCAGAACCGGTCAGTATCTGGTGTGACCACCATTTGCCTCATGCAATGCAACACATCTTCTTCGCATAGAGTTTATCAGATTGTCAATTGTGGCCTGTGGAATGTTGGTCCACTCCTCTTCAATGGCTGTGCGAAGTTGTTGGATATTAGTGGGAACTGGTACACGCTGTCGTATACGCCGGTCAAGCACATCCCAAACATGCTCAACGGGTGACATGTCCGGTGAGTATGCTGGCCATGCAAGAACTGGGACATTTTCAGCTTCCAAGAACTGTGTACAGATCCTTGCAACATGGGGCCGTGCATTATCTGTCTGAGTGGCTGGTCTCAGACGATCTTGGAGGTGAACCTGCTGGATGTGGAGGTCCTGGGCTGGTGTGGTTACACGTGGTCTGCGGTTGTGAGGCCGGTTGGATGTACTGCCATATTCTCTGAAACGCCTTTGGAGACGGCTTATGGTTGAGAAATGAACATTCAATGCACGAGCAACAGATCTGGTTGACATTCCTGCTGTCAGCATGCCAATTGCACGCTCCCTCAATGCTTGTGGCATCTGTGGCATTTTGCTGTGAGACAAAACTGCACATTCCAGGGTGGCCTTTTATTGTGGGCAGTATAAGGTACACCTGTGCACTACCCATGATGTCAGATCAGCATCTTGATGTGGCACACCTGTGAGGTGGGATGGATTATCTCAGCAAAGCAGAAGTGCTCACTATCACACATTTAGACTGATTTGTGAGAAATGTTTGAGAGAAATGGTAATATTGTGTATCTGGAATGAATTGTAGATCTTTAAGTCCATCTCATGAAAAATGGGAGCAAAAACAAAAGTGTTGCGTTTATATTTTTGTTCAGTGTACATTGATTTACAGAATCAAATTTAAAAAACAAAAATACACTGATTTTATACAGATTACTAACTTTTGGGGATCACAATACAAATCTAAATATTTTAGACAAGTTACTTATCTGCTTATTGAATGGTGGGCGAAAAAAATATCTGTATAGTGTCCATTATCTAAAACCCCGCAATGACGTAGTTTGTGTTGTTCTTAATATAATATTAACTTAAACGGTCAATCTGATTTTCTGGAGGAAAAATAATAGTTTTGATGAATCAACAGCTTGGGAAAATAGTCGCTAGATTAATTCAAAGAAAAATTGTCTGTAGTTGCACCTCAACAGTATAACCAGTGATAATACTATATAAATAAAATTAAAGTAATGGCACCAGCATAGACAGACACAGTAACAGTACAGAATGAGGTAACAGTGGCAGTGTGAGGAAATGTCAGCGTCACTGGCTGGTTAACAGCAATGGGGAGGAAACTTGTCTCTAAATCTGGAAATGCTTGTGCAGATGGATGGATGGAAGGTGAAAAGTGACAGTGCTGGGTGGCTAGAGTCTCTCAAGGTGCTGCTTGCTTTTCTGAGGCAGCACCTGAAGACGATGCCTTTGACCGCCAGAAGCTGTGTGCCCGAGGAACTGGAAGCTGTTGAAGCCTCTACAGCATCCTCTGCGATGTAGATAGGACTTTGGGGAGTCATCCGTTTGCGAAAGTCCAGGATCAGCTCCTTGGTTTCTCTAGCGTTGAGGGTGATGTTGTTATACATGGTGAAGAGCTGGGCCTACAAATCCCAGCATTCAAGAGGTGAAAATACAGACTTAGAGGGAATTTGGGAAAAGTGAAAAAATCCTCTTTACTCGTGTCTGTATAAATCTCACCAAGCGTAACTTTGCAGATTAAAGACTGGCTGAGAGTGTAAATGTAAACGCTGATAAGGAGTCAGGAACAAAGTGCTCATGTAGTGCACACCTGGGTCCAGAGGGCCCTTGTTCAGATGGAAAACTGAACAGGCATCTTTTGTGCTAAATGACAGCCGGTGCTGCTCAAGATGATGGACACTATGGGGAAATAAAAAAAAAAAGAGTTTTGAATGAAAAGACACACAAGAGTAACAGTGCAGCCTTGGTCACGTCTCCCCAGCTCATGACTGGACCAGACCAGGCTCCACATTGACCCCAAAACTGGCTTTACACACAGGAAACTCACTGAAACTCAACACAACATTGTCCTGATCTTGCCTGGGGAGTTTCACCTGGTTACTGAGATGACCGGCAGCACAGACAGTCTTACCAGCAACAGATATGCTATTAAGGGGTGCGAAGCGTCTGCTGCCAGCACATGGCTTTATATCTGTCGGCTGCATTTGCGCTGCTCCTCCCTCCTATAAAGAGGACAGTTGAACAGCAGTGTGAAGAAAGGGCACAGAAGCAGAAGTCAGTGGAAAAAGCCCCATTACTAACCCTAAGCCCAACTTACTGCAAACAGCCCACTGTATTTCATATGTCTGCTTCATATTTTCCATTTAATTGCCATAATCTCTGGCAGTCAGTGACAAAAGTTATTTACCCTTAAACAGTACTGAGATTGAGTAGAGTGAGGTACTTAAGCGGTATTATGGAAGAATAAAAGCTGAGTCCCATGTCCAGGCGAGATGCGTAGCTGACAGGCTGATGAATGTTTCAAACTCTTACCTCCACCGTACTGACAGGAACGGCGAGCTGCTGTGGCATCATGGCATTAAACTTCTGTTTCTCCAGGGAAGAAAACAACCAAGACCAACCTTAATAATCCACACACTTTGAAGACTGACATAAATGGTAAATATGAGACGTAAATATCATCCAACACTACCAGGTACTCAGTGAATACTCAGTCATGCAGAAATATAATCTAAAGTTATAATTATGGGGACACGTGGCCGTCCACTGCAGGTGACAATGTCCTAAACTCTTTCATACTTAAAGAACACATACAGTTATTACTTTGTAAGGATGCATAAAACTCCAGTTCAGTAAATTTATGGAATATATACTGCAGCAACTACTTTATAGTCATTTATTAAGTAACTGACTTATTTCTTCCTGCGGGAACTTGTAATTATGCTGAAATAAAAATGTAACTTAACAGCGTTAAAAAGAACTCAGGAATCCAGTCCAAAATGCTTTAGTTTGACATGTGATCAAAATTCAAACTAAATTTCATAGAGTAAACTAATACATGATAGCATCCATGCAAAAGATCAACGGCAGAACAGGGGCTCTTAAGGCAGACTGCATTAAAAAGGAATTAATCATCTCTCTCAATTTAAATTTGGGATAATAATTCTCTTCAGAAGCCTCCATAGAATAGTGCATCCATCCCCTCACTTATGTGTAGAGACGTATCCTAAGGCTCTGGCAACAACATTCAGGTCAACAGCATCAAAAATTTCACAGCTAGTTTTAAAACTTGTTTTTCACTTTACGTTACAGCAAGTTAGTTAATATTAAATTATTGCAACGTGCAGATTAATAGTCAGAAAAGGTTTTTGAAATTTACATAATGATAAATGAGAACTATATTTGATTACTAATTACTGTTGACTAATTTCCTGTCTGGACTTTTCCCCCTTCATTGTTAAAAGTCATTATATGTCTGGGTGCCAGTCAGTGGAAGCACACAGACACCTGGCCTATTCATTCAGCACCAGCCCATCAAGTAGAGAATTCAGCACCACGGACAGTGACCTGTGTTACTATGACATCAGGTCATTGGCTCTAAATATTTTTCTAGAAATAACTAAATGGCTCTATTGTAGAAATTTCCAGCCAGAGACTGGGTTCCTATATGAAGAGAATATTATTATTCAGACAAAGAAAATAAACTACAGAAAACTAGCTCTGCATGTCATCTCCCCTTTACTCCTTAAGCAGGGCACACGCACATCAACAAGTACCAATGCAGCAAATACAGATGAACAATTTCACAGCTTCAGAAGAAGTCAGATTTCTGTGTAATTCAGAGATTGTCAAAGACTTCTGATAGAACATTTTCTGCACTTGAGTCTAATTTCAAGATAAATTGCACCTGGGTCTATTAAAACAAGGTGATGCTGCCTGACCTACCAACCAAGGCTGGGGAGGAAACGTAGGAATACAAGGAAAGCAAGGAAGAAAAGCAGCCACCCTATCTCATGGTCACGGACACAAACATCAGGGAGTGTTATGAAGAAGACACCACACTTAGGACCATTGGTTTTACGCAGTGAATTACACCAGAGAGAGTTTTTACATTCTAGCTGTGTTATGTAACATTCCTCAGCCTTCAGCTTTTTTCCCCACACAATGCAGGACATGCAGGGGTGCCAAACAAAACAGTGGAGCTGCAGTGTAGCCAATTATTTCTTTCAGTAGTTTTAAGATGGTTTGTGAGGTTGTGTGTTAGAGATGGCGGTGAGCAACACTGAGGCATCTCAGGGAACCATGTTGCCCATATTAAAAAACATGCACGCATGCAACTCAGGCAATCCAGCATTTCTTATTTCAGTTACGTATGACACTGCATGTTGCGGTTTTACATGTTCACTACAAGTCAGTGGTTTTTTCCTTGTATGATTATGGCCACATTCACACCAAAAACACACTAGACATACTGTACAAGGCACTCAAGGGAAAAATTCTCAGAACACAAAGTGAATGTATCAACCGAAGAAGGATTTTTCCTTTTCGGAATATTCATTTTTTTCCATGTGGAACCACTGTCCATGATTCAATTGAGTGCATTCAAAGAATGATACATCAAAACTAATAGTGACAAAATATTCATTTAATATGCATTGTACATGAATGTAGGACTTAGATGTTGATGAATTTCTCATCAGTGAAGGGCATATACACTTAAGGGGTATTATGAAAAAAAAAGTTGAGAACCCAGAAGTAACTATCCGATTAAAGATGTAATCTGGTACATGTGCAGACCAGTGATGGATATGTAAATGATTCAAATTGCAAGGAGTTGGCATGTTTAATCACCAGACACAGGATGCCTCGTAGTCACATTAGACAGTGTTAACGGCACTTGACGGAGTTTGATAGGGTTGCATTGCGGGTTTACATGAAGCCAGGTGGTCATGTGCTGCAATTGCATGTGGGCCATGCGGATATCACAGTGGCCTGATATTGAAACCAATGGGCACGTGAGGCATCCACACACGTCGTGAAGTTTCTGGTCATCCAAGACAGACCACGCCAAGGAAGGATCGTCGGATTGTGCTCCAAGCATCACAGATCCCCATGACACCTGCGCCTGATATATGGACACAGCTACTGGACTCTCTACAACACCCTATATCATCGTGTCGCGATGACTGGCATCAGCTGGACTACGGGTTCACCGTCCCATGCATAGGCTGCCGTTCACAATAGCACAGAAACGGTTGCGTTTGGAGTGGTGTAGTCACTGGGAGGCATGGACTGATGGACTGATGACGACTGGCGTCCTACCATGTTCAGCGATACATCTCAGTTCTGCAGTACCACAGATGACCGTCATGTGCGTATGGTGGCGCTGCAGGGAGAGGAGCAATCCTGCCAATGCTGTGGAGTGACACACCACACTCTGACGGCACAGTGGTACACCAGTGACATCCTAGTAGTATCCGGGCCCAGGGGTGTGCTATACCCTACTGACATGGGACCAGCAGTGTGACCATACCGCCAACTCCGTGGTCCGTTTGATCTGATGATTATAATCATCGCGATACAGTCACATGCCCTTTCATCACATGCAGATTTCATTTTCACAACTTAGTCTGTTGCCCTTCACTTTTTTGCCACTGAGTTTGTGTTTTGACACTAAGTTGATGGGAATTGATTATTTAAGCGTCATCTAAAGAGCTTATATTAATTGGGTAAATTGCATAAGACTCACATGGTATTTTGAAAAGATTCCCATATGCGCTGATTAGCTGGGGTTGATCCAAGCAGCTGTGCACTTTTCTCCTGTAACATAAAAGTTTGCTTTTAGGACAGAAAACAAGGTTAAGACCATATTATGTAGTTTACATCTATCAAAATAAAACCAAAGTCACTGTTACCAAAAGAGTAACCATGTGTTATCAAATTTCCTAACATTTTGCTTCATCTTACTTTGGATGCCCATGGTTAGGAGAGAAGCAGAAATCTGCTCAATCATAAGAAAGACTTTTATTGCTACAGGGAGTGAGATCTTGTTGCAGGTGACAAGGCAGGATAGAGTGTGTTTAGAAAAATAATGAAGAGGGAATGTGAGTGTGAGCTATCGTGGCATCTGTGTATAACCCAATATGGCGGCATCCTTCTGAATGTAAATAACATAGCCGGCTTAATTAGCTTAATCAAGCGTAATTGAACTAAGGAAAATTTAGCAATATACTTTCCCTGCTTGGTGTGATAAATACAGCAGCAGCTGCTGGTGGACGGGCTACAAACAGACATCAAGAAGAAATCCCACCTCACAGCCATTTACTGTACCAAACCCCTTAATGTAACTTGTAAAGATGTAGGTATTGGCGTATTCACACATTCATTTGCAGTGTCCACTTCCTGTCCAGTAAATTTGGCAGGACGGAATTTGAATAACCTATAGGTCTGACTCATGTATGCGGCTGAAGGAGTAAAGATAGAATGGGTGAAGAATCCTGTTATACAGTCCTAGTAGACCGAGAACCACCTGATTGCTACTGTAGTTGGAATCAAGGGCTGAGCTGCATGGTGGCCTGGGGGACAATCATGAAAACACAGACCCACTGATATCCTCAAAACCCACAATCAAAAGGGGAGTCAGGCACGGTGGCCAACCACTTGGCCCGTTAAGCCACATGGTGGCCCGATGAGCAGGCAAACACACTATGGGCTAAGGGGTACAAGACAGAGGAGAGAATAGGATGGCCAGTGACATGTGAACAGGACAAGGCAGGGATGGATTCTGACATAGGTACCATACTACTTTGTTTAAATATGCCCAAGTGCATAGAATGTTTTAGTGCAAGTCTTAGACAATGGTATCTCTGAATGACACCGCAGTCTGACTCTTCCTGAAGGCCCTGAGAAGTTGTTTGTATGCACTTGCTGCCTTGACACTTGCTGATGTGCGTGTGCTCTGCTTGAGCAGTAAAGGGGAGATCACATGCAGAGATGATTTTCTGTAGCTTCTCAGTCCGAGTAAAAATAAAATCTTCTCGTTATATAGGAACCAAGTCTCTGGCTGGAAATTTCTACAACAGAGCCATTTAGTCATTTATAGAAATATACAGAGCCAATGAAGGAACCAGATGTCACAGCACAGTAACACAGGTCACTGTCCGTGGAACTGAATGAATAGGATAACCGGCCAATGTGTTTGTGTGCTTACACTGATTATATGTCAGGGGGGAAAATATTTATATCATTGAGGGGAAAAATGTAAAAATATATACAGTAAGGACAATATAATCGTAATTTAATGTATCCCTTCTGCTCTTTAAAAAGCACAATGTCTGACTGACAAATATGTCTATTATTAGCACATTTTAATAATTTAATTAATATTAAGCAGTACACCTATTTCCTGTAATCACTCTGCGTTAAAGCAATTTTTAAAACTAGCTGTGAACTGGATGCTGTTCTGACTGTTGTTGCCATGGTGCCTTATTTACTTTCAAATCGCATTGTCCACAACCTGATCAAAGGACCAAACTTTAAAATCAGTGCAGGGTAGTGTCGCAAGTAGTGATGCTTAGGCTTTAACCTATGTCCTGGAAAGAAAGAAAATCTACAAGCAAGATATTCTTGGATAAGAACGTCAAGGTATGCAACCTCTGGCAATAAAATTTTCTGTGCACAAATCAGCTCCACAATGTCTTTTAGCTGAAGGGTCAACTGCCAATCATCATCTGTGGGCTCTTTCACCTTGTCACACATGATCACAGGAAGAAGTCTTAGAAAATTCCAGTTCTGAACAGCCTGACCATAAAGCTTTACTCCATTGGAGTTTACTGCACATGGCTTACTCAACACATCAGAGCCACTGTACTTAAATTTCTTAATGCGTCTATTCAGAATTGAATAAGTGAACCACTTTTTCTGCTTGATGAAGTACTTCAGGTAAAGGGCTAAATCATAGGAAAGGATACCCTCAAAAATGTCATGGCCTAAACAAGGTGGCAGGCCAGGCATACAAACATCGAAGTAATTCAATGAATTAAAACTCAGATATTATACCTTCAACGTTTTGTTGTTCCTCAGACTGTAAAATGCATTTGGATCTGTTTGAAAATCTGTTCGGGTTGTTCGGCAATACCTGCAGAAATATTCAGAAAAACTAAAATTTTCTGTAAATCCACCGATATTATGAGACCCCAAATTGTCCCCTGCAATGCACAAAACAGTCCCTTTAACTTTTTCCTCTGCCACCGTTATTCCATTGTCTTCCAGGTCTTTTAAGTCTGCAATGAGCCTTGAGAAAACTTTGTCATGGCCAAAGTGTTTGAAGTCTTTTTCCTGACACAGCATTACAAGTGACATGTGGTCTGTACTTGATGAGGTGGTAAATTAGCCAGAGACAAATATACAGCTACTACTTTGTGCTGCTTTTTGCTGAACCTAATGGGTTCACCGCCTCAAAAGAATCTTGATATAGAATTAGTTTTAGACATGATGGGTTTTGAGAAAAGAACTCATTGTTTTTATATACCTGACCATCACTGACATCACAAAGCACATCAGTGTATGGTACGTATGTACCCTGTGCAGCACAATTCTGCCATAAGTCTGACTCCAGTAAATGTCTCAAAGTGTCTTTCAATGGAACATAGTAGGCAAACCTCTGTGACCTTGTTTCATCCCTTCCTAAGTACAACTTTACAGGTTCTGTGTATCTAAACATCTGTTTAAAAGCCCTAGTTCTTGAAAAATTGGTTCTCATTGGTCCTTCATGACTAATGGTGAAAAGGTCAGATTCCTTCACAACATCACATATACTACCAATAACCTCATCTGTTAATTCAGTTAAGTCACTTTTCAGGAATGCACTTAATTTATTCAAAGTATATGTCTGTCCTAGTTCATGTATGCTTAGCATCTCTTCAATAATATTTTGTATAGTTGATGCTGGCAGAAGAAACTGCCCATGTAATTTCAAGTAGAAAAGAGAAATATTTCTAAGAAAAAGGTCACTGAAATTTTCTGTAAGATGGACTTCACCTTCATCAGTCTCACTAAATCTCTCTGTAGGGCCTGTAACTAACGGTTCAGTTTCAAGAAACTGAGAAACTGTCTCCTTATAAAGATCTCTTATACTGTCCACAGAACATTGTCTGTGTTTCCTGGACATGTAGGCTGTAAACGACGATCTCACAGTGAACGTATGGTCGCATCCTGTCACCGGACATGTCACAACACGTCCTTCGGCTATATGTTCCTTTAAGTGAGCTGTTAGTGATCTGACATCGCGACATTGGCGCTGGCACATAGACATATTACACGTAAACACCGTAAGGGCATTTGTAGTATCAATATATGAATCTGTGTTATGTTTACGGTAAAAATGAGCCTTAAATTCCCCATATGAACGAAACGTATTGTGGCAATCTGTAGCGCCACACTTGAACACGCATCGTGGTTCATGACGGTGAAGTTTGACATGTAAAACATGTTCCCTAAGGGTTTGCACTGATGTTCCACAGAAATAACAACTAAACATTGTAACTGCGTGAACAAACACGCACTCTATTGCTGTTTTAAACACCTAAATGCTGTTTCACATCCCGCTTGCAAATCTAAGTTTTACATGTGCTGCCAAGATACGTTCATGCGCCGTCAACACGGTACATGCTACTCGTGTTTAAAACCACACACTGCTTAACACTGCTTAAAACGATTTAATTTAACTTACCAATTTGCCCAGACACATTTATTTTATTTTATATTCCCACTAGTTTGTAGATTTTTTTTAAATGTTATGTTTGTTATTGGGTGCTTTCCACTTCATGTACCCACATACAGCGCTGGCTTAAAGCAATACATTCTGGTCCTGACGCAATGCATTGTGGTTAGATTTTTATCGTCCGCTGCATTATGTCACCATGTCACGTCGTACAAAAACCTCGCGAGAGCAAGACAGATCATCCTGCACCTCTTAAGTGTTATGTAGTTTTGCCTGAAACGCAAAAATAAAACAAAGCAATTAAAGCCGATCAGTGGCTCAAATTCTGCTGTAGCGATTGAAGAACTTTTGTCGGAAGTTGGATTCGAACCCATGCCTTACTTCGGAGAACAGAATACCCCTTACTTTGAAAGGCCATTTTCGCTGCGCAGGAGGCTTTAGACCGCTCGGCCATGGGGCAGTTTCCAGTTGAACCCTAAGGAGTAGGTTAAGTCCAGCCTTGGCTTCCAAGCTGACGTTTTTCTACATATGTGCTTGTGTATCATGGACAGTAAGAGGGGGCAGGCAAGGAGAGAATTTCTCTCTTTGGGGATCAATAGAGTGTTGTTATTATAACGTCTAAAACGTATGATGGTCTGTCGATAAATCAATAACAATATCAATGAAGTCAATGTTTATCTAAAGGAATCAGAATTCAGGAAAAGCCAGGGGCCGGACCGAGTGTAGGGGGCGTGGCCAGAGACAGCCTGCTGACTGTTCCAAATCATGGGTGCATGTTACAAGTCCGGAACATATTTTAACTTAGTACTAACTTAGCATCATATTTGATCTGATTCGACTGAATATCCCAGGTTTCCATCTCTCATGCATCTGGTGTGACGTGTTTTCAGACTCTCAGGCTGGCGCAAAGAAATCTTACGGGAATTGAACGTCTCACTCCGGTCAGCTGACCAAAGTTGGTAACCTTGGTATTGTGTGTAGGAGATTCGGTATAACTATAATTTCGTTCTCCATTTACATGCCCGTAGTGTCTTTAAGTGTTATGTAGTTTTGCCTGAAACGCAAAAATAAAACAAAGCAATTAAAGCCGATCAGTGGCTCAAATTCTGCTGTAGCGATTGAAGAACTTTTGTCGGAAGTTGGATTC
The DNA here is from genome assembly GCF_023856365.1 of Brienomyrus brachyistius. NCBI lineage: Eukaryota > Metazoa > Chordata > Actinopteri > Osteoglossiformes > Mormyridae > Brienomyrus > Brienomyrus brachyistius. The sequence continues at coordinate 470,457 of NW_026042381.1, read as the reverse complement.
GAACCCACGCCTTACTTCGGAGAACAGAATACCCCTTACTTTGAAAGGCCATTTTCGCTGCGCAGGAGGCTTTAGACCGCTCGGCCATGGGGCAGTTTCCAGTTGAACCCTAAGGAGTAGGTTAAGTCCAGCCTTGGCTTCCAAGCTGACGTTTTTCTACATATGTGCTTGTGTATCATGGACAGTAAGAGGGGGCAGGCAAGGAGAGAATTTCTCTCTTTGGGGATCAATAGAGTGTTGTTATTATAACGTCTAAAACGTATGATGGTCTGTCGATAAATCAATAACAATATCAATGAAGTCAATGTTTATCTAAAGGAATCAGAATTCAGGAAAAGCCAGGGGCCGGACCGAGTGTAGGGGGCGTGGCCAGAGACAGCCTGCTGACTGTTCCAAATCATGGGTGCATGTTACAAGTCCGGAACATATTTTAACTTAGTACTAACTTAGCATCATATTTGATCTGATTCGACTGAATATCCCAGGTTTCCATCTCTCATGCATCTGGTGTGACGTGTTTTCAGACTCTCAGGCTGGCGCAAAGAAATCTTACGGGAATTGAACGTCTCACTCCGGTCAGCTGACCAAAGTTGGTAACCTTGGTATTGTGTGTAGGAGATTCGGTATAACTATAATTTCGTTCTCCATTTACATGCCCGTAGTGTCTTTAACCGGCTGCACAAACTGGATCCGCCTCCATTACGACACAACTTTGCCCTTATTGGCTTAAGAATTTAGTCACATACATGACGTATATCTGCTATTTCTCCCGAGAAGCAGGTAAAGCAGTGGTAACTGCTTTGTAGTTAATTTACCTGGTAAAATTAAGTTTAAATAAATGATATAAATACTGTAATAGTACTCGTGAGCTTTGTTTATTTGTTATTAGTTATTGTAATGTTGCGCTGCTTTATTTGTTTAATCGTCTAGTCTGTGGAGACATTCAAGTTAATCAAATAAGAATTGCACTGTACACTGTACATGACCATAAAAACTTTGTATCCTTGAAATAAATGTTTTTGATCTTTTCCTTGGCAGTTATCTTTTTACACAGGGCCTCTATGTACACGATAGTTTTTTTTTTCACGACTAACAGTATGGATCAGGAGTTGGTTATTGTAAAAGAAGTAATGTGCATGCAGGTGATATTTGTATAGATTTATCCACACCCTTGTAGCAGTGCTGCCATTGCAGTCAGATCTCGCAAACTAGGAGTATTAGTTGTCTTTATTTCTCTTTATTTCTTGACGCCAACCCTCTCCATTAATCCGGGCTTGGGACTGGCACCTACCTGAGCTGGCTTGCTCCCTTAAGTGGCTGGGTTAGGCTAAACTATATATATATATTTACCAAGACTACAATAAAACATCTCGAAATGTGTAGTCTAGCAAAACGCAGTTTAAAGAAGGTAGCCTACCTGGCGAAATTGCAAACAAATTAAGGGCGTTAGGCAGCCTTTCCAAACCGCTTATCCTACTGGATCGCGGGGGGTCTGGAGCCTATCCCGGAAGCAATGGGCACGAGACAGGGAACAACCCAGGATGGCGGGCCAGCCCATCGCAGGGCACACTCACACACTATTCACTCACGCATACACTCCTATGGGCAATTTAGCAACTCCAATTAGCCTCAGCATGTTTTTGGACTGTGGGGGAAACCAGAGTACCCGGAGGAAACCCCACGATGACATGGGTAGAACATGCAAACTCCACACACATGTGACCCAGGTGGAGACTCGAACCCGGGCCCTAGAGGTGTGAGGCAACAGTGCTAACCACTGCACCACCATGCTGCCCCCTAAATGGAAAACCATTAAATACAAAAGGAAAACAAAAGTGCTGTAAGACTGTATACTTATGTGTATGTTAGTAAAGGCTGTAGCTGACACAACGGACCCCACTAATTAGAAAGGGGTAATTGTACACATGTGGCATCCAGTATGTTCTTCTATAACAGTTTTTTAAAAAAAAAAAAAACTCACATTACACAAATTGGCACTATCAAAACGAGGATTATGGGGAAAATGGGGACTGTGATGGAGATTACATACACGTAGGCATGGTATTTAGTTTTTTTTAATCTGGTCACCTTCCAGAGTAATTGTAAACTAAAACCATCTTCACCCTATTTGATTCTTTATAAATGGACAATCAGTCGTGCAGTAAATGGGGGTATAGAGAGACACAGAGCTTGTCTAACAAGAAACCCTGGGAAGCTAACATTAATAGGGTGGGTATGGATAGCAAAACCATTGATACAGATTACAGATTTATATCTCACCTGAACCCTGGCGGGCTCCGTGCCAATAGGGGTTGGGATTAGGGTTAGTTAACTTAAGTAGTAATATTGATGTGTATATTCTCCTATTCTCCAGTCAGTGAATCGTGAAACGTAATGTTAATATGTTTCTATACCTATATGTTCTGCTTAAAAACCCATAAAGGCAAGCACAGTGTTTAGACATTCTGTTACTTAGACTAGTAAACACTAAGATCCTTCAGCTTTCAATTAACCTGACACAACAGTCTAAACAACAAATGTGTGCCATGTCATTTGTCATCTTTACATCTTGTATCCTTTATATGGTAATTGGATTTTCAAGGTGGAATTGCAGGTCGATCATTTTAAGGATCTAGATGTAAACCTCCCTGGTGTTGCTTTAATATTTTTTTTGCACAATTTGCTTCACACACTTCCTCCAGCAGAGAAGCTTACAATACTACACCCCACCAAATGACTGGATGATGCCTTTTTATTTAAGGTCTGGCTGTGAGCCTCGATTACCGATACACTATCTTCAGGCTCCTGCCGGGATCAGTCAGTATGGTGGACCTTTGGAGGAATGGGTACAAAACCATCAGGAAAGTTTGCAGGTGCTTCAAGAGTATGTGAAGGCTTAGTTGGAGGAACAAGCCACACCACGAAATCGGAAACACAATGAGTTGGTTAATGATTAGGGGTTTGATGAAGGTCAGCTGGTGTGTTTGCGGAACCATGTTCGAGGTAAAATACAGGATCATTGGGATGCCTGTTTGTATATGGTAGTTCGGTGTCCCCAAGATCAGGGTGCAGTTTACTCTGCAACTCCAATGGAGGGGGACGGGGTTGTCCGTCAAGTTCACCGAACAGAGTTGCGTCCAGTACCACAGGGGGTTGTTATGTCAGGGGAAGATGTTCTGGTAATGTCTCCTGAGTCTGGGTTGCCCACAGGGGCAACAGAAATGGAATCGGATGAGGACTCTGTGATTTTACGGGGACAGGGCTGGTGGGAGGGGTCGCAATAGAGCATCCACAAGTAGGCCTCGTATAATGGAGGAGGTTATGTCCCCCCCGAGGTGTAGAGACCAGTTAAACGTTCGGTGAGGTCCACCACTGGTCATCATACCAACCCTTATAAGTTACCACGGTCAGTGAATGATCGTTCGGTTGGGGAGGAAGACCAGTGGTTTGGGGATAGAATTCTTAGCTGTGATCGTTGGGTCATCAATTTCATTTTGGGGGATGGATTGTAGCCAGGCAATTATAGGCAGGTATAGGAACTGCAGTTCGGACTGGAGGCATAGCCGGGGCGAGATGGCTGTGCATGTTCCGATGGTAGGGCATATTGGCAAAGGAGCAGGCACGGGAAAGACAGGCAGGGTCCTGATAGATTTGGTGGAGCATCGGCGGGCATATTGAATTTGCAGTGTAGCAGCCTTTCTGTTTGCTTGTTTCAGGGGTGAACAATCTTATCCGCAAAGGGCCGGTGTGTATGCAGGTTTTCGCTGCAACTCCCTAATTAGATTTCTAATTAGAGGACTGATTAGCTGAAGAGTCCTCATACCTGGTTTTGAAGAGCTGACCTAAAGGTTACCCCAAAAACCTGTTTTTTTTTTGTTTGAATGGGGCAGTGAGTCATGGGGTAAACTACTGTTCTTTAGGGGTTTTCAAGGTGGAATTACGGGTCGATAATTTTAAGGATCAGGTTGTAAACCTCCCTGGTGTTGCTTTAATATGTTTTATCTGAGGTTGTATCGTGTATTATCAAGCCAGCCGGCTTAGTGGCCTCGGGAGCGGGGTTTAGTGGGAGCAGCTGGCTAGTTTTATTTTCTTTTTTGTTTGTGTCTTTTTCTTTGTTGTATGTATATTTTGGGTTCATTATTAGGCAGGCTGGGCCTTTTGGCACCTGTAGTCTGGGTGCTGGATTGCCCATAGGGGTCTTTTTTATTGCTGTGATTTGCTGTGTCATTCACTAGTGTGATTTGTGCTGGATGTGTTTTTAAGGTTGTGCTGTGGCGTGTACCTGAGCAAACTTTGGGCAACCTGTTCTCTTGTTGGCTTTATTGACAAAGGGTGGATTAGTCTAATTACGGCCTGCTACAAATAGCTGCATATAACGTATAAAAAAAATCACCTTATGGGTGCTCCGTAGGGTAGCAAGATCTTGAGTTTTTTTTACAGTACTCGGGTACGTTTTAAAATTTTCGACCAATCAGCAAACATTATTCTGACAGCATAGCTGGGAAACCAATGAAAAGTGAGTGCAACGTTCTAGAACTTGACTTCGGGTTGACGCTCCCTATAAAAGAGCTGGGTACTGCTTCAAGGCGTTCAGTTGGCGCTACCTCCTGATAGAGTAGCACTGTACGGCTCTTGTTCCGTAAAACAACATCAAAAGGATGAAAAAAAAACAATATTTAAAGAAGACGAAAAAAATCAATTTTTAAAGAAGACGAAAAAAACATCGTCTAAAAAAATAAGCCAAAAAAATAATATCCGAAGAAGGAAAAACATGCAAAGTAAAAAAAAACAAACAAAAATAAAAAACAATATCCAAAGAAGAAGGAAAAAAACATCCAAAGGGAGAAAAGAAGAACTGAAGGGCCAACGAGGTAGGAGGAAATACAAATTTCGTTTCAGCACCGTTGGAGTGCCAAGCCGTGAAAAGCATTTGGCCAGAAGACAAGGTAAGTGTTGTATCTGTTATTTTAAAACAGCGCTTTTCAAAATGCTGCTTTATAATCGTTTGAGATCGTTAGCCAGTGTGACAGCTGAAGGCTTTTTGAGTTTACCAACATAAAGTTTTATTTCTGTATTAGGACATTGTCAGGAACAATGATGTGTTCATCGCTATGATGTGGTCAAAAAGCGATGCATTGAATCTTAGAAACATTTGTGATTTTTCAAACGATGCTTTTCCTTTTATTTAATCAGTAAAATTTCCATCGGTTTTATATAGTGCCCCTTGAAATATGTCTTTAGCTCATTTTCCGGGCATTTTACTAGAATGCATCCTGAGAAATACACAAGCTCTGCTGCATTTCCATGCCTCGATGTTTAGTGCCGAGTATAATTGTTGCAGTTGCCTTTTATATATTCCATGAGACCTGTTGGTACCAAGAGAAGTGTGAGACTGTCAGGGTGAATTTATCATACAATCGCACGCATAAATACCTGAGGGTTGCCAGTCCTTTTGCGTTGTTACAGGAGGACTAGAGCTGACGAGTGTGTTTCTACACACTATCAAGGGCATTGTAGTACAGTTTTCTCAGGTGGGAGAATGCTGCCGATCTCCTATTTGACAATACAGCCCTTGATATATTAGAATATTACAGAACTAGAAGCCTTTTGCAAGGAAGAATGTGAGAAAATCCCAAGTACAAGAACTGAAAGCCTTTCAGCTGGCTATAAGAAGCGCTTGTAAGCTGTGATATCTGGCAGAGGAGGTGTTACTAAGTACTGATTACGTAGGGTGCCCAAACTTTTGCAGAGTGCCATAATAATGTTTTTATTTTGTAATTTTGTTCAATTTATGGCATAAAAAGTAACTATTCATCAATGTTTGCTGAAAATATTGTGTATTTTTCCCCCAGTTCCTAAAGAGACTGTATTAACTGATATTGTTGCTTTTGTAATTGAAAAGATGTTATTTGTCAAGGGGTGCCAAACCTTTGCATAAGACTGTACACAGTGTGTGTATGTGTTTATGTGAGTGTGTGTCTGTGTGTGTGTGTGTATATATATATATGTGTGTGTGTGTATATATTTCTGTATATGCATGTGTATATATATATTTATATATAGTTCACACACATTCAAACTTATTTGAATACACATTCAAAATTATTTTTATTATTATTATTTTCGTTTTTTTTTTTTTTTGTGTTTTAAAATTTTTTATTTTTGCAATGGAAATAAAAATAAAGCAGTCCTCCGTAGAGGAGGGGTGGTGGAGGGAATATATATATATATATACATATATATAAAATAATTGTCACACAACTGGGGTGACATGCCTATCCTGCTCACCCAATTTTAGTGCACTTTAGTTATGCATAATGACCTTCTAGTCTCGATACACCCATATATATATATGTATATATATATATAGTTTTTTTTGTTTTTTTTTTTGCAATAGACAATAAAAATAACGCAGTTCTCCATAAAGGAGGGATGGTGGATGGAATATATATATACATATATATAAAATAATTGTCACACAACCTGGGTGACATGCCTTGCCTGCTCACCCAGTTTTAGTGCACCTTAGTTATTCATAATGACCATCTAGTCTCGATACACCCATAAATATATATGTATATATATATAGTTTTTTTTGTTTTTTTTTTGCAATAGACAATAAAAATAACGCAGTTCTCCATAAAGGAGGGATGGTGGATGGAATATATATATACATATATATAAAATAATTGTCACACAACTTGGGTGACATGCCTTGCCTGCTCACCCAATTTTAGTGCAACTTAGTTATCCATAATGACCAACTAGTCTCGATACACCCATATATATATATATATGTACATATATATATAGTTTTTTTATTAGCAATAGAAAAGAAAAATAACGCAGTTCTCCGTAAAGGAGGGATGGTGGATGGAATATATATATATATATATACATTTATATAAAATAATTGTCACACAACCTGGGTGACATGCCTTGCCTGCTCACCCAATTTTAGTGCACCTTAGTTATCCATACTGACCATCTAGTCTCGACACACCCATATATATATATATATATATATATATATATATATATGTATATATATAGATATTTTTTCTTTTTCTTGTGTTTTTTTTTCGCAATGGATATTAAAAATAAAGCAGTCCTCCGTAAAGGAGGGGTGGTGGAGGGAATATATATATACATATATATATAAAATAATTGTCACACAACCTGGGTGACATGCCTTGCCTGCTCACCCAATTTTAGTGCAACTTAGTTATCCATAATGACCAACTAGTCTCGATACACCCATATATATATATATATATATGTACATATATATAGTTTTTTTATTAGCAATAGAAAAGAAAAATAACGCAGTTCTCCGTAAAGGAGGGATGGTGGATGGAATATATATATATATATATATATATATATATATATATATATATATATACATTTATATAAAATAATTGTCACACAACCTGGGTGACATGCCTTGCCTGCTCACCCAATTTTAGTGCACTTTAGTTATCCATACTGACCATCTAGTCTCGACACACCCATATATATATATATATATATATATGAATATATATATAGATATTTTTTCTTTTTCTTGTGTTTTTTTTTCGCAATGGATATTAAAAATAAAGCTGTCCTCCGTAAAGGAGGGGTGGTGGAGGGAATATATATATACATATATATATAAAATAATTGTCACACAACCTGGGTGACATGCCTTGCCTGCTCACCCAATTTTAGTGCAACTTAGTTATCCATAATGACCAACTAGTCTCGATACACCCATATATATATATATATATGTACATATATATAGTTTTTTTATTAGCAATAGAAAAGAAAAATAACGCAGTTCTCCGTAAAGGAGGGATGGTGGATGGAATATATATATATATATATATATATATATATATATATACATTTATATAAAATAATTGTCACACAACCTGGGTGACATGCCTTGCCTGCTCACCCAATTTTAGTGCACTTTAGTTATCCATACTGACCATCTAGTCTCGACACACCCATATATATATATATATATATATATATATATATATATATATATATATATGTATATATATAGATATTTTTTCTTTTTCTTGTGTTTTTTTTTCGCAATGGATATTAAAAATAAAGCAGTCCTCCGTAAAGGAGGGATGGTGGATGGAATATATATATAAAATAATTGTCACACAACCGGGGTGACATGCCTTGCCTGCTCACCCAATTTTAGTGCACCTTAGTTATTCATAATGACCATCTAGTCTCGATACACCCATAAATATATATGTATATATATATAGTTTTTTTATTAGCAATAGAAAAGAAAAATAACGCAGTTCTCCGTAAAGGAGGGATGGTGGATGGAATATATATATATATATATACATTTATATAAAATAATTGTCACACAACCTGGGTGACATGCCTTGCCTGCTCACCCAATTTTAGTGCACTTTAGTTATCCATAATGACCATCTAGTCTCGATACACCCATGAATATATATGTATATATATATATATATATATATATATATATATATATATATAGTTTTTCTGTTTTTTTTTTGCAATAGACAATAAAAATAACGCAGTTCTCCGTAAAGGAGGGATGGTGGATGGAATATGTATATGCATATATATAAAATAATTGTCACACAACCTGGGTGACATGCCTTGCCTGCTCACCCAATTTTAGTGCACCTCAGTTATCCATACTGACCATCTAGTCTCGACACACCCATATATATATATATATATATATATATATATATATATATATGTATATATATAGATATTTTTTCTTTTTCTTGTGTTTTTTTTTCGCAATGGATATTAAAAATAAAGCAGTCCTCCGTAAAGGAGGGGTGGTGGAGGGAATATATATATACATTTATATAAAATAATTGTCACACAACTGGGGTGACATGCCTTGCCTGCTCACCCAATTTTAGTGCACCTTAGTTATCCATAATGACCAACTAGTCTCGATACACCCATAAATATATATATATATATGTACATATATATAGTTTTTTTATTAGCAATAGAAAAGAAAAATAACGCAGTTCTCCGTAAAGGAGGGATGGTGGATGGAATATATACATACATATATATAAAATAATTGTCACACAACCTGGGTGACATGCCTTGCCTGCTCACCCAATTTTAGTGCAACTTAGTTATCCATAATGACCAACTAGTCACGACACACCCATATATATATATATATATATAGTTTTTTTTTTTTCGCAATGGACAATAAAAATAACGCAGTTCTCCGTAAAGGAGGGATGGTGGATGGAATATATATATAAAATAATTGTCACACAACCGGGGTGACATGCCTTGCCTGCTCACCCAATTTTAGTGCACCTTAGTTATTCATAATGACCATCTAGTCTCGATACACCCATAAATATATATGTATATATATGTATTGTTTTTTTTTTTTTTTTTTTTTGCAATAGACAATAAAAATAGCGCAGTTCTCCATAAAGGAGGGATGGTGGATGGAATATATATATACATATATATAAAATAATTGTCACACAACCTGGGTGACATGCCTTGCCTGCTCACCCAATTTTAGTGCAACTTAGTTATCCATAATGACCAACTAGTCTCGATACACCCATATATATATATATATATATGTACATATATATAGTTTTTTTATTAGCAATAGAAAAGAAAAATAACACAGTTCTCCGTAAAGGAGGGATGGTGGATGGAATATATATATATATATATATATATATATATATATATATATATATATATATATATATATATATATATATATACATTTATATAAAATAATTGTCACACAACCTGGGTGACATGCCTTGCCTGCTCACCCAATTTTAGTGCACTTTAGTTATCCATACTGACCATCTAGTCTCGACACACCCATATATATATATATATATATATATATATATGTATATATATAGATATTTTTTCTTTTTCTTGTGTTTTTTTTTCGCAATGGATATTAAAAATAAAGCAGTCCTCCGTAAAGGAGGGATGGTGGATGGAATATATATATAAAATAATTGTCACACAACCGGGGTGACATGCCTTGCCTGCTCACCCAATTTTAGTGCACCTTAGTTATTCATAATGACCATCTAGTCTCGATACACCCATAAATATATATGTATATATATATAGTTTTTTTATTAGCAATAAAAAAGAAAAATAACGCAGTTCTCCGTAAAGGAGGGATGGTGGATGG